>NC_142396.1:19415569-19588069 GCF_059441095.1 Idiotropiscis lumnitzeri | reverse complement strand
TTTATTAAAAAAACAGGACATTATTTCAAATTGGCAGTGCAGAAAACGCACAAATGTAAATTTTCATTTATTTACGTGTTTGGTCCATGACATTCATCGGAAAATCTGCTAAAACGTTGATTATTGTTTTTCCAAAAATAAAAGCAGATGTTTGCAAATCTCTTATTTTGAATCAAAGAAAAAAAAAAACTAAATCAGTCTGCTTCAATAGAGATCTACAGAAATCTCCAAATGTTTACTTTTGGGAGAATGATATTCCGCAGATTTGTTAAATTTTAAGTTTAACAGTATATTGGAATGCATGTATGTATCTTTTAATTGCTGAATGTCTAATTATGATTATCTACTGTTGTTCTGGGCGGCACGGTGGCCGACTGGTTAGCACGATGGCCTCACAGTGAGAGACAGCATCGGGCGTGGGTTTGCATGTTCTCCCCGTGCTTGCGTGGGTTTCCTCCGGGTACTCCAGTTTCCTCCCACATTCCAAAAACATGCATGGCAGGCCGATTGAACACGCTAAATTGCCCCTAGGTATGAATGTGAGCGCGGATGGTTGTTCGTCTCTGTGTGCCCTGCGATTGACTGGCAACCAGTTCAGGGTGTCCCCCGCCTACTGCCCGAAGATAGCTGGGATAGGCTCCAGCACCCCCCGCGACCCTAGTGAGGAGAAGCGGGACAGATGATGGATGGATGGATACTGTTGTTCTTTGGATTCCTGAGCAAATTCTTGGACAGGAGCATTTATCTTGATAGTTGACTGGTTAGCTGGTTAAATGAATGACACATTTCTCATTAAATTTAAAAAGTGCGCATTAAAGAACTTTGTGGAACTTCTCTTTCAAAACCGTGGAAGTTTAAAAAAATCTGTTTCAAAAAACTATGCGGCAAACTAGGCAGGTGTTCTCAAGACATTGCACACCAACGGAGCAATTTGAATTGTGTACTAGATTGAACTGTGACAGAATTACAATGCTATGGAATGGATGAGTGAGCGTCCTACCTTCTCTTGGAAGTAGTTATCAGCGAAGTTGAAAACCTCCACAGTTCCATCTGCCCGGGCCACTGCAAGCCTCTCTGTGCGGCTATTGAACGCCATGGCTCGGATAGAGGTTGGCATGTAGTCGAAGAAACGAACCCGGTGCACCTTAAACTCGCCCATTTTGTCCAAAAGTGAGAACCACGCTCAGGTGGCACCTCAATACGAATACCAGGGGAGCCTGGCAAACACGTGATTTTGCAACGTGCTAGCAAAGCGAGTCAAACAGCGAACACATCGAACAACAGCGCGTGTATGGTGGCCGGAAGAACACGTTCAAGAAGCTAAACAATGTGCTACCCAACACCAGATGTAACTTTACCAAGTTATAATAGAGTCTCGCATATCTTCGAGAGAATTGACACACACTTGAAAAACGTAGGAAGCCACGTTGAAGACCTCCGACCCGGAAACGGACAAGAAGCCAACCACGTCCAACCGGAAGTACGTCATTACAGGGCGAAACATTCAGCTGGCGGGAAATGTGACTCGCGTCATCTACCTGTATAAACAGAAGTCGGACCATTTTTTTCGCTCTACCTAATGTGATGATCTGCATTACTTTTGAATGCCTCCATGGTTTATTGTTCACTTGTGATTTGTTAACGCATTAAGGAGGACGAGTGTCCACAATGGTTCAAATAGTCATAAGGTAAGAGGCGAACAAACTGATGATGGAGATAATGATTCCTACATCCGAGGACCCGTTTAATTACGTGTAATACCTGAAGCTTGTTGCCAGTAATTAATGTGGTTGACGACTGTTTTTGTAGAGGAAGTGTTGATGGCAGCATTCCTCCAGAGTGGCTGTTGATCGAGCTGCAGGGAGAGATGATATCTAGACACAACTCTGGCCTCGCAGGAAATGTGATGGGAGACCTGCTCTACACCAAAGAGGTCAACGATGAACACGATACGAATAATGGAAGATTTGTTGACAGAAAATTGTTAACCTATTTGCTGACACTGAACGACACAGAATAATCAAAATACAACGCTAATCCAATATTGCTGCTATCCAAAGCGAAACTTAACTTAAAACCTTCAATTGTATTAATAATATAATATAATATGTGTAAATGGAAAAGCAGCAGGGCAGCATGGTGGACAACTGGTTAGCACAATAGCCTCAGAGTGCAGATGTGCAGGGTTCGATCCTGGCTCCAACCGTCCTGCATGGAGTTTGCGTGTTTTCCCTGTGCCTGCATGGGTTTTCTCCGGGTACTCCGGTTTCCTCCCACGTACCAAAGACAAGCATGGTAGGTTAATTGAACACTCTAAAATGTCCCTAGGCGTGAGCACGGATGGTTGTTTGTCTTTGTGTGCCCTGCGATTTGCTTGCAACCAGTTGATGGTGTACCCTGCCAGCTGCCCATCTCCCCTGTGACTCTAGTAAGGAGAAGCGGCTTAGATAATCAATGGATGGAAAAGTAGTAAATAATAGCAATTGGAGTGTGTGGCTTTTGCCTGTTCTCCTGGTGCTGGTGTGGATTTTCACTGGGTACTCTGGCTTCCTTCCATATTCCAAAAAACAAACTTGTGAACATGACAGAAACCGCAATACAACTTTTGCCTTTATTTTATCAAACACTTAACATAAGTAAAAAAATCACTTTCACAATTAAAGTGCAAAATGTTACCATCTTAAGTTGCAGTTCAGTGGCAACTTAAGATGAAGAATTTAACTCTTGTCATGGTGACATTTATACAGACGTCAGACTACATGAGTGTAGCCCGATTTGGTCTTGTAGAATATTTTGAGTTGTCTTGACGCATCGTCGCCTGTGTAGTGTTACATACGATTGGTCGTTTGGCCTCTGTGACACTTTACAACCATCCATCCATCCATCCATCCATTATCTGTACGGCTTCTCCTCACCAGGGTCACGGGGGGGCGCTGTAGCCTATCCCAGCTGTCATCAGGCAGTCGGCGAGGGACACCCATAATCGGTTGCCAGCCAATCGCAGGTCACACCGAGACGAACAACCCTCCGCGCTCATACTCACACCTAGGGGAAATTTTGAGTGTTCAATCAACCTGCCATGTATGTTTTTGGAATGTGGGAGGAAACTGGAGTACCCGGAGGAATCCCACGCAGGTACGGGGAGAACATGCAAACTCCACACAGGAAGGCCGGAACCGGAATTAAACCCACGACCTCTGCTGTGTCTCACTGTGAGGCCATCGTGCTAACCAGTCGGCCATCGTGCCGCCCCCGCTTGACAACCACCACCATAAAAGTGTGGCATGTCAGAAATGTTGGACGTCTCAGAGACTATAAGCTGCAATGTGTTTGTTTACAGAGTGAACTAGTGGCTCAAGGACGAGGCAGCTGAACATCATGTCGCTTCTCTAATATGCTCCATGTAGGAATTTAATACATCTCTGTACTGAAGTACAAAAATCCAAATAAAAACACATTTAAAAAAAAGAAAAAATGTCCGCAACCTATCCAAAATGGCACCACAATTTACTTTTGGGTCCTGACCCATCAGTTGAGAATCACTTTTCTAGATGTTCCCTGTGATTGCCTTGCCAACCCCCACCCCTTAAATGTATCTACCTTGTTACAAAGCAAACGCCTGCCCAAGTGTTTTCTGCACTCTGGTTAAATCAGAGCTGTTTGTTCTCTGTGCTCTCTTGACTCTAATCTGTCCGTTGTTCTTTCTCTTTCCAGGGGTTACCTGTGTTAATTGTAGGACATCACATATTGTACGGGAAGCAGGTCAAATTGGAGAAACCCTTTGCTGTCCTTACTAAGCATTCTACCCAATCACAGGACATTATGGGCAGCCCTGCCAACCACGATGCTTCCCAGGTTGTCATGGAAACAGAGCAGCATGGCTTCACCTCCTACTCTGTGACTGCGCTCATCAAGAAAAAGCTTATCTTTAAGACACGACCCAAACCCATCATCACTAATGTACCCAAGAAAGTATAGTGTGGCTGGACGGCATGTTATGTGTTTATGGAAAACCGACTTTTTAATGTTTGTGTACAAGTAGTTAGGTCTCGTGTGCCTGCCACTCATTCTCGTCAATCAATAAATCTTAAATCATCTGCTTAATTTTTGCCATTCTCCACCTCAGTCCCACTCTAAAAGGCTGGCTAATGTTCCAGAGCGAAAGAACCACTTTGACGATCATGTCATAGCTAAAAGTTAGGCAGAGCGTCACTGCTATCGCAGATTAGCTTTATCTAACACTGTGACCATCATTAGCTTCTGATAATGCGGACTAACTTGTAAATAAGTTGGAGGGGGGCAATATTTAGTGTGCGTGTTTGGCAATGTAACACAACAAAATGCTTTCATTGTATTTGGTGCTTCCTTATTTTCTACCCTCGCCTTCTGATTGTAGAAGCCAGCTGTTGAGTAAGGCAGAAGAGGAGACAACACACCAATGTGAAATATTGTCTCAATTCCTGTTGTCACTGTATGGGCTGCCTGTCATTGTATTAGCATTCAGTGTTCTTGTTTTGATCAATTGTATTTTTAATAAAGTGTTAGGTGTCATTTTTATGTTTTTTCTTGTTTCATCCGCGCATTGACTCAACTGTACTGTACCTCACTGCTGTTTCCTTGGCAACTTTCGGCAATCGGAGAAAGGGAGTGGGAAGACATGCAGCCATTCATCCATTTCCTGTACTGCTTGCCCTTATTGCCAGTAATTCAAGGGCACATTTTGACAACAATTTACACCTATGGGCAATTTAGTCTTTAAATCGGGGTCAGACTGAGGCAGACGTGCTAATCACAAGCCTACCATGTTACCGGAAGCAGACATGACTCAAATACTTATGAGACCATAGATTATGGAGAAGGTCATACACATGTACTCTATATTAAATCTCAACTACTACAGTAAAAACAAAAATAGTTTACAGCGTGTGGATGTCAGCGTAGTGGTTAGCTTGCATGACTTCTGTACAGGCATTAGGTGGGTAAAGTTCCCACACAGTGATGTTGTGAAAGTGAGTACAAACAATTATCTGTGATCCGTGACTGAATTGATTCAGATGCAAAATGCATTCCTGTAACGTGCCCCTTTTGTAAAGAGTCCTGCAAAATGTCATTGTTTTGCAAGTCCATTTGGTAGTTGTCAATATCAGAGGCTAATGACACAAGGAATGTCCAATTTTATTGGTCAGATAGTCACCATTAGTTGGTTTGGTTCACCAGAAATAATTCACACAGAGATTATTTGATCACCTGGTTAGTTTAGCGAGTGGTCTTGTGGCACATCACGCGGCATGTTGACAGATTATAACGCAGGGGTCCTCAATCCTATTCCTCGAGAGCCGGTGTCCTGCCTGTTTTCCATCTCTCCCCGCTGCAACACATCTGATTCAAATGATCAGACAATCAGCACGGTCAGCAGAAGCTAGATACGGATCCTGATCAATTGAATCAGGTGTGTAGCAGACGTGGGAGACCAGCCCTGGAGGAACAGGATTGAAGACCCCTGCTGTAAAATCAACGTATTTCATGTGTTTTTTGATGAAGGTGACTCCCTGATTGTGACCCCACCCAAAGGAAAAAAAAGCTTTTCTGTTCATCCCAAAAGAGTGAATGGAGCAATTCATTAAATTGCTGTGGCACTCATGTTCACCTTTTCTCACGTTTCTCACACACCTCCCTCCCTCTAAAATGCATTCACACACACGGGTAACATACTCAATGCTGTGTTGTGCGTATTGAGTGTCCAAAGGGAGTGTGAAGCAGTCATTTTCTACTAGTGTGTCAGAAAGGTTCCAGAACTACGACCACAAAATATTTTTCAAATTTTCGCACTACAAATTTCCCCCTCCAATATGGGATAGACGATCAACTTGATTCATTCATTCGTTCAGTGCGCATGAAGCTTTTATAGTTATTTAGAGATGACCTAACATGCATGTTTTCGGCAGAGCTGGGCACTTGACCCTTTTTTGCCGGTCAGCCCCCCCGCCCGCCGCAAACATGTTACGGTTCCAGCCTCGACCCTCTGGCCTTATTCATAAAAATTGTCGCCCCCCTTTAAAAAAAAAAAGCGTCCGTGGATTACGCCGCCACAAGTGAGATGTTTACGGCAGAGCTTTATATAAACATCATTAGCTGGCTAATTTACTATTCAAATCCGCTTACCTCATTATGGGCTTATTCTGGTCTTATCCGTCTACTTCTTCTTATTCGTCTCATTCTTCTTTTGAACGTGCCCAAAGCAAGTAAATACGCAGAATTAGTGTTGTAGGGATTGTGGTATTGCGCCCCCTCTTGTAAGGTATGCCCCATAAGCAGGTGAGAAGTGCGGGTTACGTGATGTCAGAAAATGAAAATACAGGCACGCTTCAATGCACACTATCACTTCAACAACATAAACAGTTGGTAGTGGTGCTTTTGATGCCTTTGGAAGCAATTTTTGTCGTTTGCCCGTTTCCCGAATAAATTCATCACACGCACAAGCGCCGGACTAAAATCAACCTGAGGCCTTTGATAATCAAATCCGTTGTTTAAAATTGACTTTGCTCCACGACATGCTGAATGAAATACAATCATGGAAACATACAAGTATGAATGAATGGCTGCATTGTGTCAAAGGCAGAGCACGCTTTACTGACTGAGAAACATTCCAGTGATTTCCTGAGATCATCATCAGACAGGAGAGATCTGAAAGTCAGACACCAAATTGTCCTGGTCATTTTGCTCGGGTGACTTGGGGGGCAAAAAGTGTGAAACAGCAAACACAAGGTTCCCAAGTGTCTCACAGGGAAATGTCTTTGGTCCTCAGTTACAGTTCCAGATATTTTCTTCTACATTTCCTGTAAAAGGTCAAGTGAACAGCGCCCTTTGGTTAAAACACTACTTGCTACACGGGTGATGCTTTGGCACCTCAGATTTGTATGAAAGGGATGAAAAAAAAAAAGAACATCAGAATTACTAAGATGAAAACAAATCATCAGGCCAAAATGAGAAAAAGAAATGGATTCAAAGCAGTAAATTAAATCTGACATGGTACAACATTTCACAAGTTTCGAGCGGTTGACATTGCTTTTGGATAACCAAGTTTTCCGGAACATGTTGCTTTATAAGTTGGGAACACTCGCCAAAGTCAGCCACTCTGTCACATTCTCTCTATGTTTTTAACCTAATCCTGAATATGGCCACTACAAAATATTCGGTTCGGTTTGGTGTGGTGGTCCATCGTCTTGGCTCTGAATTTCAAGTAAGAAAGTTTCATTCCATGCTCTGTAGAGCTGTGAAGTGGCCTTGTGAGTACATTCATCTGCACCAAGAATATTTGAGTTATTTTGAGTTATTTTCATTGTGGTTGTCTGCTTGCTTATCATGTTGCATTTTGTGAGCGCCAACTGGATTAACTGCCTAACGCCAGATGTCTTTCTTCATGTAATTAAGAAATATCAAAAGTTTGGGTTGTTCACTCCACTGAAGCCACAAATAAGATGACTTTTTTCGTTTTTCAGCACTAGAAACGTTATGATAGTGAACGCCAATTGTAAGTGCAAAATGAGACATTTTTATTTATGGAGTTGAAAACAAAATCTACACCCCCAGGTACTTTGTGCAATTTGTTGTTTGGCATCAATTAGGGAAACATATGGCATTTATGTACAGCTAAATCCAAAATGAATCACCAGTGTAACTGGTGTTATTATTATCGCTGCTACTAGTTCTGTAAAACTGTAAAACTATTCATTGTGATATCTCTCAGTAAAGACATATTCAGTACATTTTGAAAAAAATTATTAAGTGCTCCAGAATGTTTTATGCTGAGCGTTATCGGTATCTTTAAATGTGTTGGTTTCCTGAAACTTTTATAATAAACTCCAATTGTAAAATAAACATGGAAATACGGTCGTTAATGTTTTTGGTGAGTATCTTTGGTCACTTCACTTGACTACACCGACCACCAAATCATTTCAACTTTTGTTAATTCACTTCAACCTTTCACAATTGCATCTGTTACATTGTAATTCAACCTGTTTCCTGCTTTGATTTTTTTTCTTGCTGTCCTTATCTTAATTAAATTGACTTCCTCATTGCTTGTTTAGGTTCTTAGTTATGTAGTTTTATGTACCATTTATACGAAGTTAAAAAAAAAAAGTTGAAATCTGACTTTACTACACTTAATTCCATTTGATGATTTTTTTTCTCTAAATGCATCATTAGCACCAGTCTGGACCGCTTTGTTGTGGTTGCACAGTTTACCTGTATCCATGAACTACGTGAATGATATTCAAAAATAGTGTATGAACACTTGGTCACTCTCTTCGGTACAAGCAGTGTCGTGCTTCATGGATGCAGTCATCTCACAAGTTTCGTCCTGACTGGATCTGCTCCCTGCTGCTTGTATTTCACATCCCCACCTTTTTAGCACGGGCAGTACAGACATGACTGTGCATTTGCTCCAGCAGTTCACAGAGGTGTGAGGATACAGCAGTTGGACTTCATGTTATTGACCTGTCAAGCCTTCTACAGGCAGTTTTATGCCTCGGCATATGGCAGGTGATACTGATCTTCCCTCTTGTTGCACCGTTTGGCTACAATTGCAAGGTAAAGCACCAGCAGAATGAGCCAGTAGCAAGCATACAGTATTGTCCCTGCTATGAGCAAGACCTTTTCAGATTCACTCAATGGCTGCTGTGTTTCACAGTATATTGTATACACAACGCCTCCAAGCAGAACCATTGACCACACTGTCACAGGGATGGCTCCGATCAGGTTTACCACGATCTTCCTGCGCCCTGAAGTTCCCCATCCTGCTTTGTTGATTGTGAGTAAGGCAAATATTTTGGCAGGGAGTAAACTCGACATGTAGAGCAGAGAATATAGCGACATAAAGATCATGACCAGGCTACCACGCAAGAAACAGGCGTAGGTGGCCTTCAGCATCCCAACCAGCTGGACGGTCAACAAGAAGAGCAAGATGTTCCACAACCTTCCACGGTAGAAGAGATGGATGACTGTGGCTACCAAGAAGAACGGGAAGAAGCCAGTGACCACAGATTCATAGGTCATCCAAAGGCTGTGCTTGTGAAACCACAAAGCGTTGTAGAGCCACTCACGGAAGTACGACTTACTCCAGCGAGTCTGCTGGTTGAGCCAACGCAGGTACTGGGTTGGCGTTTCAGTCTGACACTGCGATCGTGCTGTATATTTTGTCTTGTAACCGAAGCTTAGCACTCGGTTGGTGAGGTGACGGTCATCGCCGAAGCTGCACTTGGAGCCCAGGAAGGTTTGATGGTACCAGGCCTCCAGGAAGCGCTGGAGAAGGCAGTTTCTGTACATCCCCAGAGGGCCGCTGATACACTGGACGCATCCAAAGTAGGACTGGCAGGCACGCTCAATATTAAAGGCCATCCAGTAACGCACGCTGCTGAGGAAGGAGATCCAGGAGTCATACTTGTTCAGGATCTGGGAAATTAAGACAAATGGGAAAGAATTGTTCATCAATTGTCAGGAGACATTTTTGTGTTCACGTTCTACCTGAACATCTCCTCCAACTCCTCCTACTGCCGCATCGTCCTCAAAGATCTTCAGCATCTCAATGGTACATGCTGGGTCCAGAACTGTGTCAGAGTCACACACCTGGAAAAGACACGACAGACATATGATAAAGAATATTGCACATTGACTGCTGCCTATATCTTATCCATTAGCCAGAGAACAAATGATGTAAAACAGCTGGCATTTGGAGGTCGTTAGACCGCGTATGCCAGCCATCAATTTTCTATACCACTTAACCTTTTCAGAGCATCCTTGGTTTACGATGGTTCCGACCAACAGTATGTTCCGTAGTCACGAAAGGCAAACAATAGCACATCTTCCTATGTGCACGATCCCAGCTACTTTGCGGACTTCAGCATGTGTTGCTGACTAATCAAGATTTATGTGCATTCAAAATGTGTCGGGGGCACCTGTGCTAAACAAAGAAACATTCCGTCGCCTGTGGTTCTATAACTGGATGTTCGCATCGCCAGCTTTCCAACTCATGGCAGATTTAAAAAAAAAAAAGCAGGACTGGGACTGGGAGACAAGATATAATTTCCTTCAACTTGGTGTCACATAAGACTTGGGTTTTCACCAAAGACTATCATGAACCTTTGGTAGCCCAACTGCGAGTAAATAAATAAATAACTAAATAAATAAATAAATAAATATAAGAATGCCCATTGGGGGCCACACTAATATTAAACTTAAAGTGGAGGACTGCAACTATCCTGTGAGTTTGAGACCCCTAATTTACTGGGAATAAGTACTATGTTTTTTATGTGAACCACTACCAAGGGTTGCTGCCATTTCTGCATTTCTTTTTACTGGTCCAGTGTTGAGGAAGCACAGTGAACTTGTGGTTAGAACTTTGACCTCACAGTTCTGGGGACTGGCATTCAAAGAGCAAATCATGCATGTTATCTTAACTGAGGACTCCAAATTGCCCAAAAGTGTGAATGGAAATGCTGATGGTTGGTTGCCTGTACAGTATGTGTCTTGCGATTGGCTGGTAACCAATCCAAGGTGTACCTCTCTTTCAAATTCAGCTGGGATGGGTTCCAGCTCGGCTACAACAGTAACAGGGACAAATGGTATAGGAAATGGGTGGGTGGGCCATTGTGGATTTCCAAGTAATGCTGTATGATAGCCGTGTCAGTAGGAATAGTATAATAGTTAATTAATTTGAGTAATATTCGTCCCAAAATTGAGGTTCCTCAATGTTTATTGATACGCTCAGTTTAAGTTTAATGCCAAACTAAAACCCAGAATTACATGTTGTGCATTGACAACAACCACATAGCTTAGCCTTTAGTGCGACCATCTTAAGGTAGGCTATTGCTAACATGGGCAATGTTTAGCATCTACAGTATATGACTGTATTGTAACCCTTTAAAAAACAGATATTTGTACGCATACAAACACAAATACAAACAATACAAAAGTACTCACAGTCATGGATTATATTTGTTATCAACCGCAAAGAATGCCTACATATATAAATCCGACACCAACCTCTGAAATCTGATTGGCTGCTGCAACCAGGCAGGAAAGGAAGTGTCATTTTTAAATGTTATTTAAGTGTTGTTAAGTGTTATTTTTTATTTTAATTATATAATTACTATATGGGGCGGCACGGTTGATGACTGGTTAGCACGATGGCCGCATAGTGAGTGACAGCATCGGTCGTGGGTTCTCCCTGTGCCTGCGTGGGTTTCCTCTGGGTACTCTGGTTTCCTCACAAGTACCAAAGATAAGCACGGTAGGTAGATCGAACACTCTAAATTACCCCTAGGTATGAGTGTTAGCGCGGGTGGTTGTTCGTCTCTGTGTGCCCTGCAATTAGCTGGCAACCAGTTCAGGGTATCCCCCGCCTACTGCCTGAAGATAGCTGGGATAGGCTCCAGCACCCCCGCGACCCTAGTGAGGAGAAGCGGTATAGATGATGGATGGATGGAATTACTATATGATTTTATAAAATATCCTATACTATGATCAGAGTATGTCACTGATGGTGTAGTGGTACGTTCGCCTGATTTGTGTGGGTTCGGTTCCCACTCAGTGAAAGTGTCTATGTCTGTCCTGTGGAACTGGCTGCCGACCAGTTCAGGGTGTGGTGCGCCTTTTGCCCGTAGTCAATTGGGATAGGCTCTAGCACCTTCCCGCGACCCTGTACAGAATAAGCGGTGTGGATAATGACATGACATGATATTATTAAAGAACTGTTTTTATCTTGAAGAATGATCTTATTTTTGTTGCTGTTTAATGGCATTTCTGTTCATTTGAAAAGATGATTAGAGATGATGATTTGGAAAGAGTTGCGGCACGGTGGACTACTGGTTCGCATGATGGCCTCATAGTGTAGAGGTTGTAGGTTCGATTCCAGTTCCGGCCTTCTGTGTGGAGTTTGCATGTTCTCCCTGTGCCTGTGTGGGTTCTCTCCGCATACTCCGGTTTCCTCCCACATTCCAAAAGTATGCATGGCAGGTTGATTGGAGACTCTGAATTGTCCCTAGGTGTGATTGTTAGCGCAAATGCTTGTTTGTCTATGTGTGCCCTGCGATTGGCTGGCATCCAGTTCAGTGTGTCCCCCGCCTACTGCCCGAAGATAGCTGGGATAGGCTCCAGCACCTCGCGACCCTAGTGAGGAGCGGCGGTACTGATGAGGGATGGATGGATTTGGAAAGAGTGTTTTGAGGTATGAATGTGCTCAAAGGACAAATTAAAATTGTATCTTAAATGACTATTGTATATAATACACGATAGCTTCCTTCAATGAATTGATAATTGTGGCTGTCGTTGAAATCCATAATCATATTATCAGGACTTTTATCAGTGGGTGGAGTAGTAGTTACCTGCACATAATCCACAGTGTCCCCCAGCGCTTTAAAGGCCGTGTACATCACCTCCCTCTTCCCTCCCCACTCCTGCATGATACAGGAAAAGCGACAACCTCTGACCAGCCGAGTCACGCGTAACGCCTCCTCCATGTGAACGGTGCTCCCTCCACCTCTGACATCACCTCCTCCGCTGCCATCGCTGTGGTAGTTTCCCTTCCACACCATGCTGCCCGCCTGGTCAGCCCCACCCATCACCTCCTGGAAAATGTCCATCATGTAACGGTCCTCTGGTCTGTTCCCATCCACAACCAGCACTACTTTTAGTCCTGGAAAAGAAATCCGCCTGATACTGCGCAGACACTTCCTTAAGTAGTCTGGGTCCTCCTGGTAAGCAGCGATGCAGAGGGCAACAGAACGGCGGAGATGTTGAGGGTGAGTGGGAATCTTCATCCGCCGATGCTCCAGAAAGGCAAAAAGGCTCTGGAGGACAAGGTGGAGGGAGAGGAAGGCACCATAAAGGCCGAAGGAAAGGTGATGCTGCTCAGTTTGGATGAACTGGTAACCTGTAGAGCACACAAAGAAAAGTGAACTCAAATATGTCATTGAAAATCAATGACCACGATAGACACGCTAACCTGTGATATAGGCCAGCAGGATGGTGAAGAGGACCACCGTTGCAAAAAGGGTGGTGACCACGATGTTCAGCGCATTCCTGCAGCGAGAGGTCATCTGAGGAGGCGTTACATAAAAGGCCAACGTTAGGATCAGAAAGTAAATTTAGCGCACGAGAAGACGGGAAGAAATAATGATGAATGTGGAAAAGTGATTTCAGTGGCACATTCATCTGGTGATGCAAAGTTCCACAAATCATCCAAATTGTAAACCAAGTGGTTAGGAATAAGTGAGTACTGAAAGCAATTAACTGTTTAGGTCAATTGTATATATAAAGTGATCTTAAATTCCCACTTTTTCACTGGAGTACTTTTGCCTTTATTATTCCTGAACATTTACCTGAACTTCTCATAGAATAGTTTTGGAAAGTTCTTGGAATTGACTGGAAATGTTCTGCCATCAACGGTGCATATGCGAGTGTTTTGGAATGCTTGAAAAGTACCATTAGTTGACCCAAGTGCCATTTCCTGTTGTTTTTTCAGCAGCCCACATCAGCTGAAAACACATCAACATTTTTCTCTGACATCATGAACGCAAGGACAAAAAATGGAGCGTAGATGTCACAGGAAAATGACATGAAATTGTCATGCAAGACTTCAATTACACTTATACTACTTTTAGCACTCATATTGTTACTATTGATGTGATAGTCGTAAAGTTAGTACACAACAACTACTACTAATTCAAATCAGAAATACTACTACTTAATATGACAACTGATAATAATGACAACATAAAATTCCAATCATTTGTATTTGTTTCCTATTTAGGCCGCCACTACATTTTATTACCACCATAAATCTACGAGCCGTGCCAGAGCTCATTAAATTTCAAGATTAAATATCCAGCCTATACATCAATTGCTCAATCTGTGAAGATTCATCTTTGGGAGTGGATGGTTGTGGGTTTGAAGCCTGCCGTGTGAGGAAAAAATAGAATTGGAACTGTTTGTTGGAGGGATGCCAGTTTGCTTTTCTGAGCATTGGCCATTTTGTATCTCCATATAAATTGGTCCCACCATTTTCATGGATGCACACCATCAGTGTTGTGTCTTTCATCTTCCTCCATCAAGCCCCTCCCCAGACATCCGCTTTGTCAAGCATCTAGCACATCCTCCTACACCGGTCCTCATGAGAATATAGTAGGATTTTAAACAAATTGTAATGAACTGCAATGCACCCTGCTTTGCCGATGGTCGCTTACACAGAGGCATATGGTCTCTTCTAATTCTGAAAAAAAAATAATGATGTAATATAGAGTTTAACTTTATTTTTTTTTTCATATGAGATTCTCTCGAGAATATCCTGGGGCCTTTGTTGACTGGAGTGGTTACATAGCGGATTAAAGGTCAGGCTGGGTGTGGCTCGTGCTCAGGACCATGGTACCTGGAGGTACAATTCTGTCCTTTCATCCTTCACATTTACTCCTCACCAAAAAACCGCCCCACCAGACGACACTGCCCGATATTTATATCATTACATTCAGCTCTGGTAGGCTCATGTACAGTACACGTATAGCTTGGCGAGATGACGTTAAATCTAACTCACAAATCCAAATGTTTTTGTGCATGAGTCTTAATATATTCATAATACGGAAAGCACTTGAGGTGAGAAAATAATGACTTAACAAAATGTACATATTTAAAAAACTAAGGCCACTTGTATGCTAAGATTGAGCACCACAGCGAAAAAGTGGTACTTAATTGAATGTGAGCTATTTGTATTCTATGAATAGGATCCCATGCCTCCTTAACCAGGTGTACGAAAAAAATTAAATTTAAATATGGACAAAATGCACACCAATGTTTGATTTTTATTGAACCAATGTACAGTACATCACAGTATATTCATGTTTCATTCTTCATAACTCTCACAGGCAAAATGTTTTGCCCTGCATGTCATTCCAAATTCCGCCTACTCACGTTCTAGTACAGGACAGTGTAACACCCAGTGTAAGTGCACTTAAAGCATTTTAGTCATCTAGTGGCGAATGGTGATATTACAACTTAAAACTATGCAGTAGTCCATGACAGCAAACACGGGGAGAATATTCAAATTGAACTCTGCACTTCTGAACTGTGTGATGGACGTGCTAACCAGTCGCCCACTGTGCCGCCTCAATGCAATTCAAAAAAAAAAATAAAAGAAAAACTTGAATACTGTTCCCTTCCTTTTCCGTTTTTTTTTTATTTTTTTTATTCAAATTAGCAGTGCTTGACGTGTTTTTAGACTGACAGGTACAGGTTTTTCTTTTTATATCAGCAATTTTACCCTTAATTATTTTAATTTCCACAATGTCCTGCAAGTGTTTTCACATAAACTGGGAAAGAGAAAACTCTTTCCCAGTTTATGTGAAAACGCATATTGAATGTTTATCAGTGTTGGTTGTAGAATTTGTGTCATTTTTTCCTATCATCATCAATTATCCAGAGATTTCTACCATTTCAAGCCGGCCTAGTCTATTCCCTCCGTCTACGTGATAGAAAACTGAGTTGCACCCTAACAAGCAAACACACACACACAAGAAAAAATATATAATTTGTCTACCTCACATTGCAAACACGTTGGCCACTCAAACATGAACACACTCAGCTCTCTGTCTAACTCAACTTAAATGTCGCTTCCGTGAGCTTTTAAAAACTTTTTCCATTCAGTGTCAGTTCCTCAGAAAATGTTTGCTCATGGATGAATACTCTCATTCATCCTCCTTTACAACAAACCCTTGCAATTGAATTCACCTAATTATTGCTTTAAGCGCACTGTTTGAATCTTAAACTAAAACAAGGGGGGGGTTTATCTTTTCTCTTCTCCCAGTGGGCATTAATTTACATTATAAGGACACACTGCTGTCGACTCAGAGTCGGAAATTGAACGACTTCCTTACCTTCCTGATCCAGTGGGCCCACCGTCTTTGTCTCCCCCCAAAGATCTGTCGTCCCGTTCCGTGCGTCCAGCTGGGGCGTCCTCTCCTTCCCTGAGCACAGCGCTCTCCTTGTTCGGTCCCCCTCCTTCCACCAGCTCACACTACATCTTTCTTCCAGTGTGCTCACTTCATTCGCAGGATCCCAAAAATACAGCCGGCAGCTTAAACCACCGCAAGACCACTTCTGTGAGACGGCCTCCCCACCAACCACCTCCTCCTCTTCCACCACCCTCCCCCCTTCGGTCTCCCGGGACACTCTCTGATGAAGCTCTTGAAGATTGGATGCAATCAGTCTAGTTCTTCTCCTAGTTCTCCATCCTGGCTGGCCCACTGGGAGGTCAAAGAGGTCAACAAGGTTGAAGGTTGCCCTTGCTTCATCTTTAGCTCTCCTGCTGTCCCATGCCGCAGTACCAGCTGCGCTTCAAACCTCCGGTGCGCAGATGAGCCTCCATCCTTCTCCCCCTCAATTACACTCGGCTCTTATCTCCCGCCGCCACCGTCCTGTACTGTCCTCACCTCTCTCTCTCTCTCTCTCCCTCTCCCCTCCCTCTCATCCACGCTCCCCCCTGTACCACCTCACTAAAGCTAGACCTTGCCTTTCACACTGCAATGCAGCCAGCGGAATCCGACAAGCCACAGCACTGTTTGAATGCGTGGAGCCACCTTTCGCCTTCACTCGGCCTGACTCAAAGCATCTTTTATGGCCTTATTTATTCTCCCCCCGCCCCTCCTTCCCTCCCTCGCTCTAAGGGTTAGCTGCTGACATGTTGCAGGTTCCATGAAAGAGACTGCCTGCATGGCTCAGTCGGATCAATATGAGGCTGCCACTTACAAATACTTCATTAAGTCCGCCAATAAATAGTGTACATGTATCCTACAGGGAGATGCGGCTGAAAAGGTTTATCTTATTGTAAATACTTAATATTCACACCCCACTGACCCTGGTTGTCTACAAGGTTGACCTTTAGTTTGATGATTGGAGAAAACATGATATGAGAGTCCTGTCCCAATATAAAACTGTTTGATTATCTTTGGGACAATTAGCAGAGAACTAAATTAGACAGAACAATAAAACAGAGTTAAAGTAAAAATAGCCCTTGTGTAGGAAAACTGGATCGACAATTCCTCCTGTTAAAAGTCATACAGCTAATACTAAAATTATGCAATTAAGGTGACATTTTTGTGAAATCTTTTAGCTGGAAATATTCAACTTATTTTTTATTTATTTTTGGATTCCAGCCAGCAATTGTCTATAATAAAGGTTTATTAAACCACACAATTGAAAAAAAAACACGCTTTGTAATGACCTGAAAGATTGTGATGAAGCGATTGGGAACACTTTCTGTGCGCTTCTGTGAAGCAACACAGTTAGAAAATATTTCAATCGGTTAATATCTCTCAACACATCCCCCATTAATAAGAGTGGCTGGGGCGGAGTTCCCAAAGTGGTAATATCATGTTATTCACTATATTTTACGTTTGATAAGTATCAGCGATAATCAGGGGTGTCCAAAATACGCCCGGGTACTATTTTAGATTACGATAGTAAGCTAAGGATATAAAATGCTCGTGTTTTGTTTCTAAAATAAATCTGCGATAAAGCTTTTTTTTTTTTTTTTTACAAATAACTAACATAAAACAAACTGTAATTACTTGATGGATTGTTTTTTTTTATCATGTTTGATCAATTAAAGTTGAAATTTTTTTTAAGATGCTCTTACAGCCTTCAGTTGTCTGGATGGTGTCCGCAAAAGAAAAAGTTTGGAACACCACAGCTTGAAATTGATGGCTGGGTGAGAGCTGGTGTTTGATGGTTCTCCGCCGCTGTTCTTCTGATATCTATTGTAAACGTGTTTATGTGTTTTAATTTGTGTTCTAATTACCCGCTAATTTATATTACTAAACCAGATGGAACACGCTTTGTTACAGCTCCAGCTGTTGTGAAATGGGCTATATAAATACATTTGTATTGTATTGTATTGAGCGGCACGGCAGCCGACTGGTTAGCACGATGGCCTCACAGTGCAGAGGTTGTGGGTTTGATTCCGGCTGCGGCATGTTCTCCCCGTACCTGTGTGGATTTCCTCCAGGTACTCCGGTTTCCTCCCACATTCCAAAAACACGCACAGCAGATTGATTGGTCACTCTAAATTGCCCCCAGGTATGACTGGGAGCGTGGATGGTTATTTCTTTGTGTGCCCTGCGATTGGCTGGCAACAAGCTCAGGGTGTACACCACCTACTACCTGAAGAAAACTGGGATAGGTTCCAGCGCCCTCCGCGACCCTTGTGAGGAGAAGAGGTACAGATAATGGATGGATTGCATTGTATTGAAAATTTCAAGCTTGGAAACAACTTTAATGTTGGACAACCACCAGTAGATGGCAGCGATGCAACAGTGTGAAGAGGAAAACAACCCAGTTTAGTCCACTGGGAGAAACAGCTGCAATTTGTGAACCTACCTTTGTTCCATAGCTTATTATAAAAGAATGGAAAAAAAGACAAAATCAAGCTTTTTGTTTTTACTGGTAAAAGTAAAAAAAAAAACATTTGATTGTATTTGCTGTATGTACACTACAGATCATGAACATAATGATACCCAATGTTTTGAAGTAAAAAATGCTCTAAAATGTCTGGCAGTGAATTTTAACTGATTACGTGTCTCATACTTTTCGTCTGTATCAATTATTCAGAGATTTGGGTCTGAAAAGAAGCAGGTGGTACTAGCGCCAAACCAAGTGACTCATTCCACTTTGAA
Organism: Idiotropiscis lumnitzeri; assembly: GCF_059441095.1. NCBI lineage: Eukaryota > Metazoa > Chordata > Actinopteri > Syngnathiformes > Syngnathidae > Idiotropiscis > Idiotropiscis lumnitzeri. The sequence continues at coordinate 19,569,353 of NC_142396.1, read as the reverse complement.
ATCCCCACAGAACAATATATAACCCCAGAATCAACACAGCTTTGATTAAGATGCTGCTTCAATGATATTCCTGGAGAGGCCTAAATCTGCCACCACACTGAAAGAGGTTGTATTTGTCAAGCGCCTCATGCCTCTTGCAATACCTTGACTCCGTATATATCCATGGAAACCAGGCTGAGGTCTGCCTTGTTTGCCCTCTGAGGGGAGAGGGAAGGGTCATGCTTCATACACCGTATTGGATGGATGGGAGGGATGAAGGACAAAAGATGGAATGCCTCCTTAGTCGGACCCTGTTCAAACCCCAAAAGTCATCTGGGTGTGTTTATTTAGAGTAGCCACTCCCACCTTTCAATTCAGTTTAAATTTATGACAATACGCCAAACGACCTTTTGTCAAGGATTATTTACATCACATTTACAAGCAAAGTCCTCATTCTGCTCCCGTTGGAGAAATAAGACCAATTAAAACATGTACTCATGTTAATTCATTTAAAATGTATCGTGCGACAGGGGAATTGAGTTGTTACAAACACTTGAAACGTGAGGTTGATACCCCTCAAAACAGGATAAGCAGATCTATTCTCTCTCCTTATTCCTTTATGTCAAATGGGTGGACCAATTGTGGTACATATCTAGAAGCGTACCACCAGAAATGTATTCCATCCAGATTGACATTTAGTTTTTAAAAACTAACTCATTAATTAACATGTTTTGTTTTAGCACACAGCCACGCAAACTGCAATACAGCTGTGGCTGTTGTGAAAGCGCTCAATAAGGATGCGCTGTATTGGAACAGCAAGGTCAATTTCTTAGTTTTGGTTGAAGACATTTGGGTTTCAGAATAAAATATGAATAGTAGACAAAAAGTTTAGAATTTCATTTTTGATTTCATGGTGCTTACATCCAGATGCGTTCAACAAGTCAGGACAGGGAAACATTTGTTTGAAGCCACCTACTTTTCAAGTGAGCAAAAGAATTGGAATTGAATTGATTAAATTCACTTCAAGTGAACAAAATGTAATATTTGGTGACACAACCCATACTTGCAATAAATGCATCAAGCCTGTGATCAACTGACTTCAGAAGACTGTTGCTTTCTTCATTTGAAATGCTTTTTCCAGACCTTTACCACAGGCTATTTCAGTTCTTGTTTCTGGAGGTTTCTCCCTTCAGACTCCGCCTCAGGAGGTGAAATGCATGCTCTATTGGGTTAAGGTCCAGTGATTGACTTAGCAAGACTAAAATCTTCCATATTTTACCCATGATGAAGTCAGTTATTGTGTTGTCGGTGTATTTTCTGGGTCGTTGTCTTGTTGCATGATGAAGTGTCTGCCTGCTGACAAGTTTGAATGCATTTTACTTATTTACAAATTGCCAAACAAAATGGTTTCGCAGACTTGAGAATCTTGGTCTCATCAGTCCATAAAACTTTGTTTCAAAACATTTGTGGCTCATCTTGCGACTTTTTTGCAAAATCCCATCTGACCTTCCTATTCTTTTTACAGATCTATACAATTATAGTTATATTGTACTGTATTGATGAGTGGTCGAGTTGTATATAGTTCTTCTCACAAAGTCATTGTCATACCTTCACCGCTGCCCTGTGGAGGTTGGCAGTGTTGTCACTGAATGTTGTCTTTGAGTGTCTCTGCATAACTCTCACAATGTTTCTGTCGTCACTTGCTGTTTATACACTTGGCCTACCTATTTGATGTTGCTCAGTGTGCCAGGAGTTTCTTTCTTTTTCAGGACATCCAAATTATTGAACTGGCCGAGCCCAATGTTTGTGCAATAGCACTGATCAAGTTTCCCTCTTCTCGCAGCTTCAAACTGGTTTGCTTTTTTTCCTCATGGACAGCTCTCTGGTCTTCATGTTTACTTAACAGCAAATGCCGTTTTCACAGGTGAAACCCCAAAACAAAAACAAGCACTATCTAATGTTTGAAGAAGCAAACATCGATCGACATGTTCCAATACATTGGGTCACACGAAAAGTGGTTTGGCTTCAACAAAAGGTGCTCAGTCCGGTGTTGTTTAACACATCTACACGTTATTACCATGAAATAAAAACTGGGATTCTAAGGCTTCATCTCATATTTCTTTTGATCTGAAACCCAAATATTTTCAGTATACAACAGAAAGAAAGGAATTGACTTTGCCGTTCCAATAATTTCGGAGGTGACAGTAGATTTATTTCTATGAATATGGTTTTTGGGTGATTACTTTTGTAGAATGTTCAACTTAACTCTAGTAGCCATGATTTCTGCTACAAGATGCTTTCACCCAACATTTCTGTTGACAAACCTGATATTTGACAAAAATATCATTCATTCCCATTAATGCCATTAATATCCCATGGAAAATTCGGTTTAAAGGAATTTTTCAACCCTCATCCCAAAGTTATACTTAATATGTGGATACAAAAACATATGGACTTTCCTTCAGGTTAACACATGATTAGTCAAACTTCACATGATGCATAGTTAATATGACAACTGTATATATTGACATCATCGTCCTTATTAAAAAATGTGATGTGATGCGCTGAGATTCTGTAGAGTCTTGGCCATAACTATGGCATATAGAGTCCAACAGTGTGTTGGAAGCAAAGAAAAAGCTAATGCTGTAAAAATCAAACTTTTAGGGCAGGACAACTATCTTCTTCTCCAATTTTTGTTTGGGGAAGATGAGGCTTCGCATAACGTCATCCAGCTCCTCCAAAGCCAGCTGGGCGTGAAGCACCGCGACCTCATCCGAGTCCGATCGGACCACCCACTTTAGAGCTCGGTACAGGTCTAACAGAACATCACTGAGGACCTGATGGACACACAAAGAAGTGATGGAAGTTAAACTGGTGAAGTGACATTGAAGCCAGCTACAATCATTTCCACACAATAAGATAATCCTCACATGACCTATCACCCTCCACAAATGCGCCACCACCTGGCCTAACCTTTGTGATGTGTTCTGCCAGTGTCTGTTCTCATGTCAGCGGGTATCATTAAACCTTGTACAGCTGGTGCACTGCAGCTGCTGTTCACTAATGACAGAGCCTGGTCTAAGATCAGAACCGCAGCCACACCTGAACTGCTCAGCACATTTCTTTTCTGGTAGGGGGGCTGGTCTGAGGGTAGGGGGTTGCACTGAAAGAAGGTTTTAATAATAATAATAATAATAATAATATTGCCTTTATTAGTCCCACAATGGGGAAATTCGAGATTCGAACCCAGGCCTCCTGGGGAGACTGGGTCCTGAACGCGGCGCCTTAGACCACTCGGCCATCCTGGCAGCCGAAATTCGAGATTCGAACCCAGGCCTCCTGGGGGAGACTGGGTCCTGAACGCGGCGCCTTAGACCACTCGGCCATCCTGGCAGCCAATTAATGAGTACCTAACAGCGGTTAAATGATTAGAAAAATATAATAATGCTGCTTAATTCATTGATCAACTGAGGTTGTTTGGCTGTGTGTACTCTAGCTTCCTCCCACATTGCAAAAATGTACGTGATGGGTTAACTGAAAAGGCCAATAAAGGAGACTCAACTGACCAGAGACATGAATGTGAGTGTAAATTAACAATTGGATTACTGGGCATAGAAAATGGATTGATTTAGTAATAATATTCTTAAGATATCATAAGCAGGGCAAAACGGTGGATGACCAGTTAGCACGTCCACCTCACAATTCAGAGGTGCAAGTTTCGATTCCATCCTTCCTGTGTGGAGTTTGCATGTTCTCCCCGTGCCTGTGTAGGTTTTCTCTGGATCCTCCTGTTTCCTCCCACATTCCAAAGACATGCATGGCAGGTTAATTGGATGCTCTAAATTGTCCCGAGGTGTGAGTGTGAGTGTGAATGGGTGTTCGTCTATGTATGCCCTGCAATTGGCTGGCAACAATTCAGGGTGTATCCCGCCCACTGCCGGACGACAGCTGAAATAGGCTCCAGCATGCCAGCGAGACTTGTGAGGAGAAACGGCTCAGTTGGATTAATAATGTAAACTAACACACAATTTTGTATTATCTAACCTAGTCTTATCTTTGAATAACAGCACAATGAACTCCCATGTGGGATAAGGATTGGATAAATGAAGGTTCTCCCCTTACTTCAGCATAGTATAGTTCTACTAGGATTCCACAAGGTGGCTTAGGCGTGAGCAAAAAAACAATGAATAGGTGAGTTTTTCAGCAAATAATGGACATGTTCCGTGCAAAAAAAAATTCAAAATTTGCTATAATTAATATACGCGAGGGTTCACTTTTTCACGAGAATAATGCTAAGAAAAATGTCACCTGTGAATAACAGTAATTATCAACAGTGAGAAGGCCTGGTTGTTAAATGTAGTGGGAGTGTCCCTAACTGCTTTGTGAGTAGCTGCCATTAAGTCAGACATTCCCAGTAGACATTGTGAGGACACAGTGTCTAGATTAAAGGATCTGTCACTGTGACAGGTTCTCACTCTCCAATACACCACCCTCGCATCGCTCTCTTTCTGTTACTAGTGACGTCATAATTGAGCAGGCAACGGGGTGTGAGATGACTTGTGGTACCTAAAGATGTCATAATATCCTGTACAAAACATATGGAGCGTCTAGCTATTTCCTGCCATCGCATAAAAAAAATAAATGAAAAAAAATAGAACCATTCTGTCCACAGTAAAATTCTCATGCAATACCCGGGCACCATCCCATCCTGCAAAATCCCATTGAAGCTTCAGCTGCAATGGGTATAAAAGGAGAAAAAAAATGATCAGGCGTTACAACCATCAACGCTTGACCTCAACTATGCTGAGGAAGAGAAGCTCTTGGGGCCAAATCTCAAATCCTAAACTAAGACGAAGAAAGAAAATATTGGTGGACCTAAAAGCTAATTGAACGAATGAAGAAAGATTCCAAATGTATATTGATTGGGAAAGATATTTTGAGTTGGAAAGAGCATTTGTTTTACAAACAAAATGAGAATGTTTTTTTAACCTTACAGTAGTTATTATTATTTAGAAAACTCTAATTTTAGTTAAAAAAAAAAGCAAGTGTGTTTAGTGCTCTTCTTCCTGGTCTGTGTTTTGAACGTGCTCAAGATTATTTTTTTAATAAATTAATGTCATTAACATGGCTATATACCCCCGGGCAACTAAGCAACACTTTTTTAACATCATTTCATTCGAGTCCCACACATGGACATTACTGGCATGTAAACATCACACAAAACAATAAATGTTACCATTTGTACATTCTTGAGTGATTTTATAAAATATTCTAAATGGATTGCATGGTTCAAGCCTTTTTCACACTGCACTTAGCAACATACAGCACATTATCATCAAGGCAATTATTTGAACATGTGCTGCAGGTTTATGGCAATTTTTTTTTTTTTTTTCATTTTACGAATAGAAATGTAAAATGTAGCAAACTCAGCAAACTTAACACCTCCGGTTGGATACATGGAGTCAATGTCAAGGAGTTGCCTGTCGTGCTATCGCAGGTGTCTTATAGCCGGCTCTGACAAACAGCATTGCCATGGAGTTACTATCAGGTAAAAGGAGTTTAAACGTAGAGCCGTCCTTATCACTGTCGGACAGCCTCTCCAGAAAAAAAAGTTAGTCCCAAAGTGGGAAGAGTCCCTGAGTAATCGATGGAATAATCGATAGGATAACTTCCCTAGCTGCTTGTTTTACAGGCACTACCACTGTTGGTGGTCGAGCTACTTCTGCAGCAGTCCCATAAAAGAAACATTTTACTCAGGGTACACATTACATAAATGGTGTGTGGGTTTGTACCTGCGTGGTTTTGTCACTGAGGCCCCGGAGCAGCAGGGTGATAACATGGACAGCAGCTCTCCTCACCTCTACTTCCTTCTCTGTCCTTATCATAGCAGTGAGACACGAACTGAGCTGAACAACACACAAGTGAGACACATCACTGCGATGATCATTTGCATCAATAGTTTTCCAGTGTCAGATAAGTGTTTCATGATGGAAGCAGAGATATTAGAAGTTTGCAACCTGTCATTGTAGAAGCATTTGCAATAATGTTTAATGATGTCCATCTTTTACATACAGGCACAGTACTGTTATTTGTTTGCACTTACCTCTTGGGCCAGCGGACCGAGTGCATAGTCCAGTCTCTGGCACAGTTCTCCCAGGTTAGAGAGACAGCTGGCACGGACACTTTGGTCAGAATCTCTGGTGCCTCTCAGGAACACAGAAATCAGGGGACGACCAAAGTGGGGTGCCAACTCCCCTGGAGGACGAGAAGGGAGGAAAATGAAAAGGTGATCCTCTTTAATACTGCCACAAATAGCTCTTAGGTCAAATAGCTTTTCCTTACAAACTGATGATGGATGAGCAATGCGCAAATAGAGGTGGGAGATATAATTGATTTTCTGATGGATCATGATGTAATGTTGACAAAAAAATGTAGTAATAGCATTGTAATGATAGATGAATAAATACGGAAATGCCAGTAAAATGAAAAAAAAAGGGAATTTGAATTGAAGCAGTCACCGAGCAGTCAACAGTAAAAAAGGCACATTGTCAAAAGTAATACCAGTACTTCTCGTCCCATGGTACAAAAATGTAATATTGTGACATTGGCATGATGGCCAGTTATATAGATATGTATAAGATATTACAAATGATATCACGTTGCTCAACTGCGGTAGCACAGTGTCAAACCGACCAAGTGACAGCATTTTCTTTTCTCAACAAACTCCAAGTTCATCTGTTTGCCTCTTTCATGATGCCGGGACCGAAATCTTAATTTCTAGTCTTAATAAGATGGCTTGTTGTTTTCCTCTAGCTCGCACAACGATGCATGGTGGAGGAGTAGGATCTGAGTGAAAGAAAATAAATCCTTATTCCCATTACCAACCAGTGTATCACCAAATAGTTCCTTCCTACATTGCCAATGCAAACAGCAAGCCAAGACTGCTGGAATGAAACAGGCAACGTCAAACAACTGGTACACAGCCAAAAAGCTGCCCAAAAAGTCATTATTGCTCAAGGGTGGTGAAGAATACAGCGCTGAAACAACCAAAGAATGATTTCAAGCTGTATTATGTGCACTAGCTATAACTCTCGCCACTTTAACAAGCGGTGATTGTTGCGTACTGGCAGTCTTACGAAAAGCGAGCTCGCTATGGAGAGCTGCTGATTAGCTCATTGTTGTGAGATCTGTTGAGCGCATCTGTAAGTTACAATTAGATAGGCCCCATTCGGAAACATACACAGTTCATTGATCCGTTTAACTGAGATCACACACAAGAATCCAACAAAGCTCAGTCAGTTAGTATTTAAGTCCACACCTCAGTAGATTGCATGAGTAATGTTTATAAAGGGTGCTGAACAAACTGCAACTTCCAGACAATCTCGAGGGAAAAAAAAAAATCTCTCAGGGGTACACAGCAAACTGGCAGATAAAACCAAGGGGAAGGGAAGGGAGTTGGACAGAGGTTTTAGCCATGAAGTGACTTTTGGCGAGTTCTGTATGGAAAATTTGACAACATTGTACGTTTTGTGATGAATGCTGTCGACCCACAAAATTAATAAACCATGTCTTTGCACTAACATATATTTGAAACACGATGCTGCATTGAAAACAGGTAGATCCAGAGAATGTCATTCGACCAGGAATGTGTATGTTTCATAAACCATAATAATGAATCATCCATGCATCCACATTAGGCACATGGTCAAGCTGGAGCCTACAGTACATATCAGAGGACTTTTGGGGCGAAATGTGTGGTACATGAGAGACTGGTCACCCAGCCGATTTCAGGCCACATAAAGTATATATAACCGTTAACGTTCACATTCACAGACAATTAACCTTACATGGATGTTTTTAGGAAAGTGTGAGATAGCCTCCACAAGCACAACATTGACATAGCAACAAGACTTCCACAAAAGAAGGCCTGAGCTGAGATTCAAACCTCGAACTTATGAGCTGGGACGCAGACATGCTCACCATTAGGCACTATGCTGCCTCAATCAGTCTTCAGATATTGTATGTAGCTAGGTCAAGCAAATGTTCAGATTAACATTTCATTATGTTGGAGAGGCAACATTTTTTTAAGCATTACCAGTATAATTCCTACAACTACTTTCCAACAACCAGCATGGGAAACAATAAACTCAGGAAGAAATAGTTTTAGTGGAGGAGGCAAATTTAATTGCAACACAAACTGGTGGACAACTCAGTGTTCTCTACAACGCTTTAGGCTGTTTAAACAACAACAACAAGTTGGGCAATATATTCAGCTTTGAATCACAGGATCTCTTAAGTTTAGGTAGCATTATGAAGGTGCATCACCACCAATGGAACTGTTAGACAGGTTTATTTAAAATATTTGGGGTATTATTTGTTAGTCCATTTGCGAGTCAATTCCAGAAATCCCTTAAGAACACAATAAAAAATGAATGACGGTAGATTACAGATTGTCAAGCAGTGATTCAGAATATGGATACTCATGTGATGATGCTCACCCATCGCTCGGCTTGCCCTCATTAGGACCTCTCCCATTTTAAGGCGAAATTCCAACGAATGGTCCTTGTTGGATGTAGAGAGTGAGGAACCGTGTTGAAAGTCTTTTAGGATCCTTTCCAAAACTCTCTCAGGATAGAAATCAGCCAATGAAGCAAGTCCTAAAGATAGTATACATTAAGTCTTGGCGTCAGGAATTACTGACACTTAAAGGGTTCTCCCACTATTGTAACTTTGTTTGTAGTTCGCAATCAAAAAACATTACATTTACAGTCAGGTAGTCAAATTATAGTACCTTGAATGGCGGACAGGTAGACGAAGGAGTCCTCATGTTCCAGGTTTTCAATAAAGAGCTGGAGAAAACAAATAAACTGCTTTATTAATCACCACATACTATACACAAGAAGATGATGTACACAATTGTATTGTAATTTACAGCAAGACAGACATCCAAATAAGGAGGATAAAAACCGGTAAAGAAAGACAAGACTACAAAGGGAATAATTCAAAATTCAGCTCCAGGTTCAAAGGGAAGCCGACATATGACACAAATACAAGAAAAATCAATATTGGGAGGTTCTGCTGTCGAGAAAGATGGTTAATGGCTGTCCAATGTGACAGGGAGTGCAGCTTGAGGAAAGAGAATATTAAAGTAGCTGTTATTCCTTATATGCGAAGCCGACTAACAAGTCCCTCGGTAGCACCAATGTTGCCCCTTGAGGACAGACTCAAGTCTTCATACGCATACATACGCTCGTGCCAGATGATGCTGTCAAAACAGGCAGCACCTCTTAAAAATGGACAAGCTTTCATCGCACTGACTCACGAGCAGAAAATCAACAACAATCTTACAACAACTTACGATTAGGACTTTTTCGTGGGCTTGTACAATTTCTTGCTCTCTGGATTGCACCATTTGGGTCAAGGTCCTCAGGGCAAATGCTCTGGTTGGAACATCAGGGTGACATGCCTCGAGAAGGCAATCAGAAAAGGCTTTAGAGGATTGCGAAATTTCACCTGCCACAGAGTCCACAGAGGACGTTGGCTGTTTGATATGGGATTGTTTAAGTTTCTTGGCAGACAAACGTGATGGTGGACAAGTCTGTGGTGTCTTTGTTTCAATCTTGCTTGTTTTCTGTGAAGGCACATTGTTGTCACTGTCTTTAGAGCCTGGGAATGCACTGGTAGTGAGGTTATCTGGTCGATAGGCACCGTGGGTAGCAATGACTGCTCTTAAATTTGACGCCAGCTCCTGGATGAACACCTCTGGGTGTTGCTGAGAAAGAGTCTGTAGCGGCTGGAGCAGTCTTGACATAGACGAGAAGACGTCAGCAGTGAGCTGCGGATAACAGAAAGGTCCAAGTGAAACATTTCTTGATATGCTATTCAGCGATTGGAAGAGTCAAGGTTTGCCTCATTAAGGGAGATGGACCATTGCATTTGGTTAGCGTGAGGGCTTAATTGACAGCATTTGTAGAGGGAGAAACTATCACTAATATGCAATATGTTATAATATGTGCACAGCGAGTATTAACTCTATGGTGTAGGCTTGTTTTGCAACGAAATTGTAAGAGAGTGGGTGGTGGGGTCGGGCGTGAATTGTTTTCTTCTTGCAAGGGGGGGAGGGGCAAATGAAAATAATTTAAAATAATTGAGAAGCACTGGTATATGCTTAATATCAGAGGTGGGCATTGTATCAGACTGACGGACCGGTCACTGACGGTATACATCTGAATGGGAAAGAGTCTCCTGTTTTCAGTAGGATCTGTGTGGTGACTGTGATTGGCCAAGGAGGAGGAACCAGAAGAGGTCACTTCACTTGGCTATGACCGCACAAATCTTCAATGTTTGAGTCTAATAGTTTATGTATCATATGTGTATATATGTACTTTGATATCTATTTTTGTATATAAATCTTTATGGTTATGGTTTTCCGTTAAACCTTGGTGAAATTGATTATATTCAAGACTGTCTCGTGTGTGTTTGATTGCGAGGCATTGACTATATGTGGAAACGGTTTGTGCTTCCTGCATATAAGATGCCGGTATGCACCATCAAGCTGAGGAAGAAGAAGACGAGCATTTATTAACAGAAGTTGGAGTGCGTAACTTGGATTGGATTTTATTTACCGTTGGTCACAGTGCAGAGCCAGATTCTTGTAAACCGGCAGGGGTCCTCAATCCTGTTCCTCGAGGGCCGCTGTCCTACCTGTTTTCCAACTCTCCCTGCCCTGCTGCAACACACCTGATTCAATTGATCAGATCAATCAGATGAATCAGGTGTGTTGCAGCAGGGAGAGATGGAGAACAGGCAGGACACCGGCCCTCGAGGAACAGGATTGAAGACCCCCTGTTGTAAAGGTTAGCCAGTTTAAATGTAAAATTGAAACTCTGGCATTTTAGCAGTTACAAGAGCTGTAGGCAGCCACCAGTTTACTAGAGTGGCAAATAAGTGTATGTGAAACGGACCGACGGACTTCTGACGGACTGACCAACAAACGATTACAGGTTGGTACGGCTTGATAAAACTGACGGACTGACGAATGACGGACAGATACCCAGGCTGCTGACGGATGTCGTACAGGCACAATTTAGTAAAATGCCCACTTCTGTTTAATATGATAGACAGTAGTTGTCAGCAGTGAGTGACTACCTTGGGTGTAGAGAGCAGCGTTGCCACCAGGCCCATTGCCATACTCAGTGTTTGGTTTTCTATCGGGTTTTCAGTAAGCACATCATTTGCCTTATCCAGAACGTTGCATGCCCTCTGTAGCAGTGAGTCAATAAAGTCTACCACCTGGAGAGAAAACAGAATGAAATCAAACATTGAGTTGAGACAAATGCAACCTTTCAAAGGGGAAGTAAACCCAAGCCATTTCTTTGCAAAAAATGTTCAATGCAAGCCCCCTGGTCAGAACGTGGCATTGTGATTAATATTGTGTTTGTGGAATTTGAGTTAAGAAGACATCAACATGACATCACAATTGCTGAGGGCTCAGCTAATGACCAATCATGGCTCAGCTGCAGAAAACAGGTGAGCCGTGATTGGCCGTTACCTGAGCACTCAGCAACTTTGATGACATTTTCAGATGGCAAAAGTGACAAAATTGCTGCCCCCTGAGATGGATAAAAACGGGTTCATTTTACTACTAAATTTATGTTGACAATGTTCTTTACGATACCATGTTTAGACTAGTGAAGACGCATCGAACGCTTTATTGCAAAGATTTTTTTTTGGGGGGGGGGTGTTTGTTTGTTTATTGAACATGTAAACAGTTAACAGAAATTAATTTAATATGAAGTAAACAGATTGAAAAGAAAATAAGAGATAAATGGTCACAATAAGCAGTTTACATGTTTAATGGGTAGTAGGAAGAAAGAGAAAAAAAGTGATTTAGTTCTACCATTCGTGCATTTTAACTAGTTTCAAATGAATACAGTAGGTTATTCATGTAGTAAGTCCCAACAAGCAAAGAAATGGGGAAAAAAAATCTACATATAAACCTAATAACGCACTTATGCATATGTGTACATACACCTACATATAGTGCAGTACAAAAGTATATTATTGTACTCTATACTCATAATTAATATTCATTACATTACAATCAATTTGACACATTTTAAAAAATGACTGCATTTGAGCAATTTACTATTCTAGATGATTTGCATAGATTGGTTTGTACTTTTGAACCTTTTGAATATAGCAAGTGAGTCACACCTTTTCAGGTCACTTCGGAAATTATTTCACAAATTAAAAGCTCTTAAAGAAACACCTTTGCTCAATGATTTGGATTTGTTGTCGAGACTTGTGCCCCTTAGGTCACAGCAACTCTCCCTAATTTCAAACAGCTTCTGAGTATTGTGGCACAGCATTTGATTATTGTGTACATTATTAGTGCGATTTTAAACTCAACCAGGACAAAAACTATCATTGTTTGATTTGATAAACAGTGGTTCAGTATATTTTGATAGAGTAAGATTTCTAATTGCTCTTTTTAACTGCACGTACTGTTGTCTATTATCTAAATAACTTTTCAACTATTTATATGCTACACCTCATATGCCATATCGCTGTAATTTATTCAGTAATATACTATGATCTATAGTATAAAACACTTTTTTCACACCTATAAAAATCCAGATGTAAAGTCTCTGTTACTTATACTAGTGGCTATTGTTTCCACAAGGTGCATTACTGCCAATGAGATCGTCCGTGTTTCTCTCAAGCCGGACGACCTCCAGTGGTTAACTTCTCCTATAAGTACAGCACTGTGAAAAATCTAACAGTAATAACTACTTTACAACAGCTAAGAAGTACCATTGCGGGAAAATTCTGAAGTACTTCATCTGAAACCCTTCACCATTACAACACTATCCAGAGGTCAGCGTGCTAGAAATAAGTTTATTCAAGCATGTGATATCAAGGTATGAGATTCATTTCCTAATCTGACAGGCAATGTGTTAGCACTGCATTTCATGTCAAACAAATATTTACTATACTTATCAAATGCATTATCGAAACTCCCATACTTCTTCCCTTAATCTGCTTAAATTTAACAACAACTGAGCTATTTTTTTTCAACAGCATGACTTAACATGACCTGCTTCCATTATCTGACTCCTCACCCGAGCCAAATGAGAACAAAAATTCTTTTTCCATGAAGGGCCATGTGTGCGTGCGTGTGTGTGTTTGTGTTTGTGTGCGTGTGGGTGTGCGTGCGTTTGTACAGCGTTTTAGGGCAACAGATCGTGAATTGCTGCCTAAATGATTGTAAAAAATTCTCTTGGACACAATTTGCAATTGTCAAGATAATAGTTATAGACAAGCATAATATCATTTGCATGACGTAACTAAAATTGATTATGTCATGATACGGCTCCAAAATGGAGAGCCTGCATTCACTCTCATTTCTTTTGATTACAGAGGATTGTGGTGACAATCTGGAATTTGACCATTACAGTGAAATTGTGAGAACGAACAAATTGCATGTGAATATTAAAACAGACAAATAAAGGTTGTAGAGCAAATAACGGCTCTTACTTTGTGATGAAAAATAGAACATAACGATGAAACAGAACATCTGTCACTGTGCCAATGCAGCATACGAATTTATCATTTATTGTTAAGCATTTCAGATGCATCTGTTGGAACTCATATGGATCACAAACCTGTTTGTTTTTTTGCAGTATCACAGTATGCTGAAGGGACTCCACCATTATGGCCAACACCTGAAGCAAAGCCAATGTGTGGCCTTGCCTTGCAACGCAACCCTGCTGCTTCTGCTCCAACTCCAAGAGCGTCATGGAAGATAAATCCAATTGCTGTGCATCCTTCTCCTCTTCTTCTGCTGATCCTGCCGTCCAGCTGGTGAGCTCCTGCAGAAATCAAGTATTTATTGACCACTAATGTTAAAGTAAACCATTTGAAGTTCATGGTGCTGCATTTACAGTAGCTGTAGCGGCACTAATGTGGTTCTCATTAGTTGAAGTAAAAGACAAATGTCAAATATCTATTGTTGTAGTATTGTAATGATATTTATTCAACACAAGTGGGTGCTGGCCAACATTCATAAAGCATTATCATTATACGGTAGCTGACTAGTTGCACTGGACATACTGAACACCAAACATCACTTGAGGATGGTCACAGTGCAAATCCATGTGTGTGCAGTTCATGAAATGGGTGACAACAAAGTATGCTCTACCCTTTTTTGAAACATCACTGCCACCACGAGGCTAACCTTTTCACCCTGGCTCACTGGCCTGTTAATGGACAGAATTAGGACATCTCCTGTCTTGTGTGATACATGATAGACATCTTTGATTTCCTCAATAGGATTGGATTTGTAGTCAGAGTGTGACCAAGATGAACAAATGATTAAAGCATGAGTTAAAAAAAATCTCTGGATTGCTCACCTGCAGCAGGTCAAGGAAGAAATCTCCGGGCACATCGCTGTCTTTGAGTTCAGCCAGCAGGTGCGCCAGACATTCTAGCCTCCAGTGCTCCCCTGATAGCTTCTCATACAGAACATCATCATCTTCTTCACTGGGAGACATGGTAAAGATTATAAGATAAATACTTCTCAAAGACCACTCCTTGAAATGTATTCATCACCTGCAGCCTACTCTGCAGCTGAGTTGGACTCCACCATTGCTGCCAGGGGTGAAATGGAAGCCTGTTGCGACATCGTTTGTCAAGTCCTGCAAACCTGAGAGTTGTCTGAGAAGTGATAGGATTGCAGCGGTCTCAGCATGGCTCAAATACCACAGCAAAATATCATGACATGGGGCTCTGTGAAACAGAAAGAACACACACATTTGTCCAATAATCCATCACAACAATCTGTGTGACAGTGCTTTCTTCTCATATTGGTCAGTAGTGGGTACTAAAATTCAAACAAGAAGGCTTGTTTCAGAAACAAGGGGCAAAATTGTCCTTTATTGATAACTTCATTATGTACCGGTATAGGAAGAACCAATGAGGCTACCGCTTGTTTGTTTTACATCAGTATTTCTAATTACCATAGCATCCTTTTTTTCATTGTTGTCTTAGCATTCCACTAATCCCACCTGCTACAGTATCATCCTCGGAATGTACCAGGAAATAGCCAGGGACTCAAAACCTCATTGTAGAAGCATAAAATTATTCACAAAATTAAGCATTTCATCATCAGGATGTAGATAAGCATCTCTCCAACAACTAGTTTGCAATTTCTTTATTTGCAGCTTAACTTAAACCATGAAACACCAGTTCAAAAGCCAAGTTCTTACAGATGAGCTATTGTCCCCAAATGTGGAGAAACATGAATCCTTTCAAGACACCATGCACACAAAGCCATGACAAACCTGTTAAAAGAAAAATAAATTCTACCGTAGGTTGCAGACGTTCCTCTTGGTGAAACAGAATAGAGTGAAGACAACAGGAAGAACGTCTTCTAAAGCTCTGAGAAGAGGAGTTGAAGGGCTGTTGCCCACAACCCAGATCTGACCACAAGAAGAAAAACACTGAAATTACATTGGCGCTTGTAGAAAATGCTTAATACCTAATTGTTCTCTTTTTTATTTCATTTCTTCTTTTTATTATTTTAAATTTGTAGACTACAAGTGTTTTTCCACACAAATTTTGACTGTAATTATAGATACCTCATAGAATAGAGACTGCGACTACGGGCTCTATTTATGGTTCTTCTCGTTCCCTTTAAAGTGCCACGTGCAAGAGGTGCGCTTAAATTCCGTGACATGGCAGAAGAAGACATTAATTTGCTTGAGTCATGTGGCAAATTGAATCATGTAAAGTCCAATTATACGTGTAAAGTCCAATTATAAGGAATTGCAAACAGACCTCAACGGGTGGAAGATATTAAGATGACCACGGAGATCACAGATCTGCGAAGTGGGCACTTGGCCTAGGTATGCTGGAACGCCCAGCATGGGGCAAAGATATCCACCGAATTGCAGAACAAGCGCGTTGCACAAAAACGAGGAGAGGACAGTTTTTTCTGACTTTAGTACAAATTTAGGTTTTGTGAGAGTCATAAGATTTTAACTCCATCATAAACTGAGGACAACAGGTTTCTTTCTTTCTTACAAGCCACATTGCAATCACTTTTAGACGAGCTCACCTTGTTAATGTCATCCACACATTGTGTCATCTCCCATTCCTCCACAGCAACTTCCAGGTGAGAATCATCTGGAAAAAAAACATCAAGTACTGCGTTTATTGGCATTTTACCAATTGAAACAATAACTCAATTATAATCCAATGAAGTTTACCAGGTGCTATCTATCATATATATTGTCATGTTTATTCATTGTGTTTACTAGATGCAGGAACTGGACACCAGAGACACAGCTGAATAATCTTATTGCATATGAAAGCTACGCATCGCTGGCCGAAGCTTTGTACCTGCAAAATAGTCACTTTTCAGGAGACCCCAAAAACGACACGCTTGTTCAACCATAAACATTGCTAAGTTCGATTAAAAAATAAAAATGACACCGAACTTTGTCATTTAACTTGAAGTGCATTTTTATGTTTAAGAATAAATTTTGGTTTTATTACAAATAAATTAAAGACCTTTTTTTACATGCAGTAATTATTATTAAAAGCAAAAACAATAACGAGTCTTCAGGATTTTCCTTAACGTAAGTAAAAAAACAATGTACAATAATATACAATGTTTATAAATATAACAATTACATTTAGGGAACTCTTGCACTCAAACAATCTGGTGGGACTTT
The DNA here is from genome assembly GCF_059441095.1 of Idiotropiscis lumnitzeri. NCBI lineage: Eukaryota > Metazoa > Chordata > Actinopteri > Syngnathiformes > Syngnathidae > Idiotropiscis > Idiotropiscis lumnitzeri. The sequence goes on along the minus strand of NC_142396.1, from coordinate 19,552,635 downwards.
CTCTTTAGGATTGAATGAGTACGAGATTACTGGAGAACATGCCCATTTGGAGTTATGCGTTACTTAGTGACATCACAACATCACTGTCCATAACGGACTTAAATATTTCAGCTTTTGTGTATGAAATCCAGACTCTGTGTTGCGATTGCTACAAACCAGCAGCACTGATGCAGTGGTAGAGAGGACCCAAAATAGGAACCAACAAGTAGGGCTGAGCAAATCTGGTCTTCTCTTGGACCAAGTAGAGAGCTGCCCTGGTGGCCACACACTGAAACTGTTGGGCTGTAAGCTTGTCTTTGAGGTGCAGGAGCTCAAGGATCTACACCAACATAAACCAATCAAATCCATGCAATTAGATGTGATAATGAAACTTTGACAAGGGATGCCAGATCAAACAAGCCTAAATGATGTAAACAGTTAAATTACGATTTAACATTCTTCAAGTCCCATTACTTTATTATCGCTTTGTGTGTGTAAACTGACCTGAGAACAGACTTGCTTATAGTACGTGTCAGCTGATGGAGACTGTTGAGGACATGCTGTGAGAATCTTGGCTATAGAGTCACATTTCTTCCAGTCTGATTCACCTAGATGTCATGACATGCAGTATCACAAGGAATTGTTGACATTTCTTTTTTGGCGTTTACGGGCTTCATCATCTGCCACTCGCCCACCTGCTCCGCCCTCCAAGATGGCTCTAACTACAGCCTGGACCCCATTAGGCTGCATCAGACGCTCAGACAGTAATTGACCACAGAGGCGCCTCAGCCAGCCAGGAGCTGTCCTGCTTCTTGAAGCACTGGAGCCTCCTAATGGACCAGACTTATGGGCGGGACATAAAACGGTACATTCAGCCTCTTTCCAATGACTACATTTGGGTTTTATATTTTCATGATGGTATTTTTCTTCCCTTTATCTTTCTTTATTTTATCCATCCACGTTACCAGATAATATTCTCATCATGGTAACAGGTGAGCTGTAGCCTATCACAGATAATTTGAGGTAAGAGGTGGGGTACATCTTGTGCGGGTTGCTCACCAATCACCGGGCATATATATTTAATCCCCAACCTCAAAATTATGAGGCGGACGTGCTAATCACTCATCCACTGTCCGGCCTCTATTTTACTTCATCAAGACACAGACGTACCTGTTTGGGTCCACCTTGTAAAATGAGGAGCTCTTTGATAACGACTGGCTGGTACACTTTTACCAGAAGGCTTTGAAGAGCGTCCCGACTGTTTTTACGTTCCTCTTCACTGAATTCCTATGGAGAAAAATAAGAGAGACATACAGTATCCTGAGCAGACACACAATTTGTACAATCTAATGAGATCCAATAATAATAATAATAATATTCCCTTTATTAGTCCCACAATGGGGAAATTCGAGATTCGAACCCAGGCCTCCTGGGGAGACTGGGTCCTGAACGCGGCGCCTTAGACCACTCGGCCATCCTGGCAATACAAGAGTCATATCCAAAAGGGCTGCCTTGGGTAATGTTATTGGCCATGACACCAAAGCATGAACTGAATTCAATCAACGGAAAGCACAAACCAAACAATATGAAGATGCACTACCTGAACTTCCTTTGTACTGCTTGTTTTGGACTGTGGCTGATAACCAATCTGACAAAGTGCTGCCATCACATCTCCCAGGTGCCGGGTGAACACCAGCGTGGCAAGAGATGACAGTTCAGCTAAGCGCAACAAGATTGTTGTTGTTGTCAGGAGGTGGTGCGGGGCTCCAACAGCAGTTTGACCACATACCATTTTTTCCACCATGGCGCCAAATGCAGACCTGTGACCCAGTGGCACACCAACTCCTGGAGCCAAGAATGGGCAGAGGCCAAAAGAAACCACAAACTGAAGGGCTGTCCCAACTGTTTGCTGTTGAGTGAAACTGAGGACATCTGGTGGTAAGGGGGGAGCCATCTCGGGCGTACGTAGGTTGGCAGAGGGAGCAGGTGTCCGCTTGAAAAGCTCGAGTTCAGCGGAAAGGTGGCGAGCTAAGCTGAGCAGCAGAAGGAGACACTCCTGGACAAAGCCCCACATCAAATCCTCTGTATCGTTTAAGAACCAGCTTGCACCAGCTAACACATCCTCCCTCACACTTTTCGCCTCCTGCAGATTGATGTCATTGTCCAGCTGCTTCAGGAGAACTTCTCTGTTCGTCCGCAGTGCTATCAGAAGCGCCTCCTCCTTTGAGGTTTGTGCATTACGTCTAGGCGCCTCTGCAAACGAAACATGAGTATGATCATACAATTTGATTACACACATAACACTTTTTACCATACTGTGCAATTATTTAATGACGTCTACAGATTGCCACAGACCATACTTCATTATACACTGCCTGTTTCTTGAAAAATAAATAAAATAAACACAAATAAATGGGTTACGAATTAGACTTCGTTGTCGACCAGTGACTTCATCACTTTCGAAACCATGAAAAAACTATTACGTCAGCTAAAAACACTAGCAGTACAGCTTGAAAAACGCAATTAAATACGTTACAATTGCACGAAAAGAAATGTGTATTTTATCGACACGATTACGTATTTTCATAGATATACACAACTCGTGCTTCAAAGCCTCGATAAAATGTGAACACTTACCACCAAAAGGTTTTGTGAGCACATCCAACGACGTGATTATTGCCGCAATCATTTTGGCATTAAATACATATCTATCTTGCGTACGAGTCCTTCTTCAATAACATGTGCACTTAAATTGTTAGCCAAATTGCTACAAACATGTTACTGGCGCGGAAATAATACGTCACGACGCATAGTTGTCTGGTAATGAGGTCGCATTCAGGAACTGTAGGAAGAATATGTATTACGGTAGAATCTACAGTACACCCAGCATCAGGACTGTCAAAGACGACCATAGAAAATAAACATTAATGAAACTATTTTTGTTACTTCCTTGCGTAGAGCAATACGTGTTCTAACATCACAAGTATGGAACGTAATTATGGCTTGTGGTGTAGTAGTTTGGATAAATTATGAATTAGAAAAATACACCTTTTGGTGCTTACATATGCGGTATATGCAGTATTTTGAACATATACGCAAGACAAGAAAAGTTAATTGATACACAAGACAATTTTAAAGTTCATGTCCAATACCATTCATGCACAGCATTTGTAGACACTACATCGTAGTAGTATGATGGGAGTAGTAAATGAAAGCAAACAGTTTTTTTGGTGTTTCCCTGATATATAGTGCGTGTGCATTTATTTCTTTAACTCCACATTTAATTAATAAATAAAACATTTAATTCATTAAATAAGGACAGTTTTAATTAAACATTTCATGGTGTATTTATTTAATTCTGACACTAAGTCCTCCATAGCGTTCACTTGCTTACCTGAATACAGTTGCTCATTGAATATTTTAATTATGTAGTCTGTAGGGAAAAAAAGTACTTATATTATTGTAGGTGTGACCCTTTGTATAATTAAGACAATGTTAGTAAAAGACAGTGAGAGGGTTTAACTATTTAATGTACAAACTGATAAATACAATATATGGAGAACACCACAGGCTTTTCTCTACATTCATTAAATACAAGCAGCATTATCAATTGCCAGAAGTATGGAAAATATTCAAACTCAACTGCACTTCATTATTCTGTGACTTCAAAATTCCAGGTCTGGTGTCACTTAAGATACTACAAATACGAACTACACGTTTCCACCTTTTAAAAAAAGAACCCTGGACTCGAATAGACTTTCTCGATTCTTCCGAGACTGTTAGAAAAATATTTCTTTGCACTGTCTGTATTCTGTTGTAGCATCATATGAACTCTGCTTTGCTCCAACTGAAGTCACCTTGCCCCGGTCTCATTCCGCTCTTCTCTGATATCTTAGTATTACAAAACATTTATCAATATCGATATCCAGTGACGGCAGTGTGCGTCACAGGGGAAAGATAACTGTCTATTCATGTTTGGATATACTTTACACGTACATTAATTAGGCAGGCACTTCTTTCCTGCCGCCAGTATGGTTTTGATCCAACGGTCTCCTCACATGCACATTTTTCTCATTTCTCTCAAAGCACTTGTCCTATCACTTGTATATTAAAGGTACACATTTTTCCCATTACAGCATCCATCTGCCGCTCCGTCGTCGGGGGCCAGGTTGGGTGAGTAGGGAAGTTGCACCAGCACAGCAATGGTCTTCTAGACTAGGAACTGTCAGATGCTCAGGGCATTTTGAGTAGGTACACAGCCAAGGTGAAGCAGTCACAAGTTGTCCAGCCACAATCCTCTCTTCTTGTGCAGTGAACAAAACAAACCAAAAAAAATAAAAATACGCAGGATGTCTTTGCAGATGTGGTTGGTTTGTAATCTGTCTCATATTAAAGGGGGAAACTCATAGTCTGGAATTGATTTTTTTTTCTGACACCTTGTATACTGTATATTTATACATTATATACATGTGTGCCACCAAACATTGCAAAATGAATGTAATGTGAACTTCAATACAGTTAATTTGGGGTCTGCCTTCTGCCTGCCTCAAGTTTTAGTTTTCACCAAGTTGCAATGCAGACAAGAAAACATAAATCCTAAACCCTGGGAGCTATTCAGTATAAAATAGCTCTAGAGAGATAGTCAAAACACATTATCATCACTCTGGGCTGAATTGCAGAGACATTTCAGGTGATCTTGTAGTATCTAGTTTCAATGGAGATGTTCATAGAAGCAGGAGAAAAGCAGGCAAGATTGCATTGTTAAATGTGGCTACTGGATGCCACCAGTAGCAATCCAATATGGAGCTCCATGTTTGTTGAGTCCATCTCTTAATATCCCATTTAGACAATTTACAATCACACAAATGTGTTTTTTATATATGAAATGACAATTGATCACTTATTTTCAAGCAACTCTTGCATAGGCGTATGTCTCTGCAGTGTCCCATTATTTTAGGCCAAAATATTGCAGTAAAATGCCATTGAACTGCTTTGACTTCAACATACTGTATATATGCACTCAGCAGACTAAATTAGGCACATCTGCATGATCTAATCAGAACTAATACGGGAAGTGTTTCAGTAAAGATGTCTTAACAAAGATGATGCTCGGTATATTATCAAGGATTATGTTAATAAAGTTTGGAGAGGTGTAGAATTGCATCATATTGAGAGGAGCATGGATATGATTTTGGTTACCTTGCTTATCGATGAAGTTGTGAAGTTCTACATAAGTGTGAAATACAAGCACCATCAATGCATTAAGTTAAATACTACGTAAGTGTCAATCAAAACTGACATTTTAGAGTAAATAATTTTGGGTATAATTATTCCATTGGATCTAATAAGACTTTGCATTTGTACCTCTAATGTTCTAACTGGTGAGTATATTTTCTGCTTAACCACCCCAAAAAATCTATTTGTCCAGTTTAACGGAATAGATGTTAGGTGCTATTTCTCCTGAAAGATACAAAACAGAAGAAAGAAAATGCAATTTAGATTTTTGGGACCATCTGCCACTGAGATGTTGGCGAAGTGTTGATTTCAAGCGACAACACAAAAATACAGCGACGTTAGTAATTAGAGCTCTGTATCCAAAATGCAATAATGCGTTGAATCACTCTGTTGTGAACATGTTTGGAAAAGCAATGAAGGTTTTACTGTACTGTGTATTACTGTGGTTGTCCTGCGTACGTTTCCTCCTCCATTCTCTCTTCTTCCATCTCTACACTTTCTTCCATCTTTTCATTCCCTTCGCCTGCCTCCATCCCTTCCTCCTCACCTCTTCTCTCTCCCTCTCTAGCTACTGCGGCATGGCTGCTGTGTCGCCCTCGTTGCCTCTGTCCGCGGCGTACCTTACGGGTAAAGCTTTTTCTTCTTGGTCCTAAAGAAGATGTCTGGGTTTGGGCTGTGGCTGGACTAAGAGACTGGGGCAATGTGGAGCACAACGAGGAAGGCGTGCATGTCTTGGACATTGACAAGGGGCTCTGGGCTGGTGTGGAGACGAGTGATGAGGGAGAGTCTACAGCTGCACATGTTGACGTTATGGACGCACAAGGGGGCATTTGTGAATCTGAAGAGTTGGCAGATGTGTGGGATAAGCATCTCATTGGGTCGCTCTCCAGTTTTGGGTGTAATACAGTATTGGAAGATGCACAGACGGAGGATGAATTAGGAGCTGCAACGTGGCCAGCTCCTTCATTGTCAACTCTGGAGGGAGAGTCTAGGGATGGGGAAAAAAAACACAACAGACGGACTTGCTGTATTTATTGATGTATTTATAATGTGATGTAATTGTTCACAATCTGGGTAAGACTAAGAAATGTGTTGTACGCCCTCTTACCGGGGCCACTGCTGGTCTGGGACTCGTCTGTCATCAGTGGCTCTGCCTCCTCCTGGATTGTTGGTACTGATGCAAGCAGGCCTGAAACACAAACAATGATGAAATATGATATTCTAACACATACAGCATGTTCGAAAATAAACCCATCAATTTACTTTTGAAGACAGAAAATTACTTCTGCGAATGACACAAAATATCTACAGGATAACAAAAAGACAAGACTTACTGAGTCCTCTGTAATGTGAGAGTTGCTGGTAAACTTGTTTCATCCTCTCAATGTTGAGTCTGCTGCTCTCAGCGTGGTTGATCATTGGTTTGGGATAGTCCACTCCCACGACACAGTTGGCTGCCTTCTGGACTGACTCTGGTGCGTTCCAGGGCTCATAGATGTAGCGATTTGGGTAGTCCTTTAAGATGGGGATGTAGCGCCTGCAGGAGAGTTCAATAATTGACCTCAAATGTATCTTTTACAAGATTGTGCCTGATTATGGAGACATTCAAGAGCTTATATATATTCCATATGGAAAAAAAAATACATAGTCTAATCAATAACAGAGTTGACACAATGCCAACCTTTTGAATTTGATACTATACTTGCATAGAAGCAGTTTGATGTACTATACTCATTGCACTTCTGCAGACTCTTATATGTATAGTACCCATATTTGACTTGTTGATGGTTGTTCATCTGATTGTTTTTTTTTTCATATTTTATTGTATTTTTATTACTCAATACTTACTGTTATTTTTTTTAAATAAATCATGCACACAAGAAATAACCCCAATTAAAAGTAGAAGAAAATAAAAAATCTAACTAAAATGAATGAACTCTAAACTAAACCAAAAAAAAGTGAGAAAAACCAACAACAAACCAACTGAATGTGACAAACTAGAGTCAACGTGAAATAAAGACTTGTTATAATGAACAAGTGTGAAACTATTATAACTCTGGCTTGAGCACAAAAATAGCAAATAGAGTTGTGCTTATGTGAATATGAGGGGTTTAACTACTCATTGCCTACCTGATGTAGTCTCCAGTAGGGTTAGTTCTTCTTCCGAAACCAACAGGACAGTAGCAGTGGAAAAACTGTTGAAAGAAGGCACTACAAGACAGCCACATCCAGCTGCCAGCATTAACACTCCAGTCCGCATCCAGCAGCAGCTCCTCAAACACCTGCAAGAACACAAGATCACTCAATTCCAGGAGCTGCCCCATATACAACATGTGTACTAGCTTTGTCTCCTACTTTCATGCCGCTCTCCCAGCTGATCCACAGGTCACCCCTGGTGAGGAAACAAGCCACAGCGTGCCGAGCCAAATGGTGGATCCAGCCCTCCTCTTTGAGTTGGGTCATAATGGCGTCAATCCAAGGGTAACCAGTCCGGCCCTCAGCCCATTTGGCTAATGCTTCTGGATTTTGATCCCATGGAATCTGGAGACAAATTTCTTAGCATATTTTACCCTTGCAACCACCATAATACTTCTTTCTTCTACTGAAGGTAAAAAAAATTACACACGCAAATTTATGGTTTGTCAGTTATAAAGGCCCTCTGAGTGAAAGCATACGGTAATTACAACATACAGTTGCGGCCAAAATGATTAGCGCACCCCTTATGAAATTAGACATAACTCTTGATTTCTCCATGGAAATTTCCAAAAACAAAATGTGTTTGTTATATGAGAAATGAATACACAACTAAAAAGTATGAATACTGTACTGAAATAATGATCCTTTTCAACTCTCAATTAAGTCACAAATGTATTTAGTAAATCTGATCTTCTTTAGTGTACACATTGGTGATATATTTGCAGGGTAAAGAAGATGCAGAGAACAACATCTCATTTTACTCTGCCACTACAGACAGTACAGAATGAGATTTGTTGCAACCAATTTTTTTAACAGAGACTGAGTCATTTCTATTTATTTTTTTATCGAAGATATTTCATTGTTCAATCTATTTCATGTTAACTCGATTTTTATAATCCAAATGTTTTGGAACATTTACAGTTTAACTCGAGTAATGCATGTTTTTTTCCCCATGCATTGGATGCAGGAGGACCTCATGCAATTCCCCACCAAGTATCAAGCCTGAAAAGGATTGTAATGAGGTGCAATTGCCAGTAGACGTCAACAGTTCCTTTGGTCACATCATAGACAGAGAAGTTTGTAGGGTCAAATAAACCCACAGAGATGGAAATAATGTGGCTTAGCTAAGGGGTAGTGAAGAGGAAGTATGAAGAGTAATAAAAAATAAATAAATAAAAAAAATACAGTCAGCTGACAATCGCACGCACTCTCTTCAGGGATAAAAGCTACAAAGAGAGCTGTCCTCAGTTGAGGAATACAACAATGCTCAGAACATGCGTGGCCCTCACGATACTCTTCAGAGACTCCCTTGTCATCAGATGACGGGGCGAGAGGTGAGGGGAGCCAATAGGCAAGCGTCCGACTACCTCACCCAAGGCCACATCAGATATAGACTAGATTGTTTTTGTTGACGCTGATCCTGACTCGAGTGTGGAATATTTGTCATCAGGGTTCGCGTCATGCGGGGAGCAGACATCTGGATGATGCTGGCTGGCGTCATGTTGACTGGGACAATCCCCCATCTCAGTGAATGAACTCCAAACATTATTAGAAGGGACTTGTTTCACTGTGTTTGTACAACAAACAACTGTCACCATGTAATGGGGTGTGGAACAATATGGTGTGCCATTGAACAAACGAGATCGCTTTTATCCTACCACACACACACACACAAAAAAAAATGCTTCTAGGGGTGGAATTGAATGCCTACGCATGCCCTCGCCAGCACGTAGCACAATGTTCATACATTTTTGGCAAAGGTAAAAATTGTACATGCATATTTGAAAAGACTGTCTTTTCGCCATCAAAATCACTTTTTCATATATATTTTTGAATATATAGGTGTCAAAGTTGAAGTTTTACTTGAAATACATCTTTTTACAAAACCCTCGATTTCAGCCACCCCACCAAAACAGGATTTTCAGTTAAATTGTTCAAAAGGAAATTACTAAAGAATGACACTTGGTAAAAATCAATAAATTCTGATGAAAAAAGACAGTAAAATCTTTCTTTTGGTAGGTCCCATGTTTCTTTTGCCACAGAACACAATATTTTGTGGGCCATGAATTATTTTGGCTCCAACATCATCATGATATCAGTGGCATTAAATCATATAAATCAGTCCAAAAAAATCCTTTATCGTGATAGTTTGTGGGAAAATATATTGTTTGGAAATATTTGTTATGGTGACATCGAATGCCTGATGATGAGTTTGATCTCTGCCCACCTGAACACAAATGGGGTTTCCATCCATACGATCAAAGTTTGGATTGTTGGTCGCAGCAGTGTAGAAGAATTCCCTCCATAACAGCTGACTAAAAAGGGACAACGGAGGACTGCAACGCTTCCGGAGCTAATTGCAAACAAAGACGGTTCAGTGGTTAAAAATCAGAAACAACTAGCATGATGTTATATGAGGTACCTTCATGTAGAGCTCTCTGAGGTTGTAGTAGAGGACCCGACAGGACAGGCAACCAAAACGCAAATAAGGACTCAGTCCGGTCGGACTGGCATTCAGAGAGCACATGTTCCCCCGAGGGTGCTCCAGGTTAGCCACCCACACCTACGCACAAAGAGACTCATTTACACAACTCAACATGCATTTTTGTACTTTGTTCCAAGACACAGGAGGCACTCGATTTCCGAGAAGAAACTACAGAAGGCAACAACAAATCATCAGGGTTCCACGAGTACATACTAATTGAGTGTTGAAATGTAGATGCTTGTGTGAAGTTGATTTTTGATATTCTATTAAAAATATGAACTAGTATTTGCGAAAACTGATGTGCGGCTGACCTTTTTGTCCAGATGTTTGTTGAGTCTGTCCAATGCTTCGGACTCTCCACCACGCCACACTGCTGGAGGCAAACCTTTCGTCCTGAAGCCTGCAGATATTCATGACACAATTAGTGGTGACAAATAGCAAAGAGCGCCCCGTCACCATTCGACAAAGCCTGACTTCCTTTCAGCAATTCCAAGATCTCGGGTACTGTCGGTGCTGATAGTCGATGCTTTGGTGTAGAAATAATAAACGCTGTTTCAATATCGACTTGACTATTAATGCGTAATGTCATCTCTAGACAAGAGAAGATCAAGTTTGAGGACAAACATAAGACACCTCTTTACCTAATTCTTCCAGTGAAGGTATACTGTAAAGCTGGTCATGGTTGTCTGTAATTTTTGTGTGACATTTGTCCATCTGCTTTTGGTTGATGGGAGGCAGTGGTCTCCTGGGCAACTCCAGCCTGCTCACAATGGTCTGAAAGCGTTTAAAGGTCAGTGGAGGACTGTTGTTGTTCATCTCTATTATCCTGCAGAGAATGGGGAAAGGAAGACATATGAGCGGTCTTATCCACATGTAAACTAGTTCAAAATCTTCTTGCGTGAAAGAAATGTTTGCAAACATCTTTTACTTTGGGAAAAAAAAAGGATCAACAGTTTTGCTTATTGTCAGACATGTTACGGACCAAACCAGTAACTGAATCGTAATCAATTTGAGGAAAAAGTCTGATTAATTTATTAAGAAAGTGAGCGTTATCAAAAGCCGCTGAATGAATAACTGACATGTAGTTGGACCTGAAGTAGCTTCACAAACATCCATCGAACTTGCAGCCCTTTGCATTAATCGGAACCCCAGAAGTAACTAAAGCCTAAACTGAAATACCAAATGAACAATAGTGTGTTCAAAAACAGTAAAAGGAAAATAAAAAAATGCAATAAGCATCGATACAAATTAAACTGTATAAGGAATAATCTATCCTAAAAATATTCAATAGTGACAATCCCACTGGTTAGTTACTATAAGACACAAAAACAATTCATACAATGTTGTATGTTTCCACAACTTCATGTCTTATTTCAGTCTTGCCACTGGTGCTGATGACCAAGCTGTTTATTTTTACTTTCCATCTTATACAACCTGTGTATATCTGCCAGTACGGGAGCCCGGGTTGCTGGATTTGCAGCAGACATGGCTTCCTATTGGTCACTTCATTGTGACCGCTCTGAATAAGCACAGTAAGCACATATCCTCAAGCACTCAAGCAAACACCCCTCCAGCCCCCTCCTAACCAACTCGGCGCGCACGCACAAACATTAAGATGACTTCAGTCGCATCCACGTGTTTGGTTAATTTCAAATTATGGTCGTAACAAATTATTTTGATGATCACTTAAACTGTCCTTCATTTAGTCGATTAATCAGAATTTTCTTTCAATTTATATTCCGAGATTAAAAAACAAATTACTTAATATTCTGTTACTTTTTAGGTCCGTAACGTGGTAGAAAATAGGCAAGAGGTTTTCAATATCATGTGTTCATTCAACACACAGTTAATGACACTGCTTTCATGTAGGACCACAGAAACGTGAATATATTTACAATAAGAGGTCAACTTTCCAAGGAGTGCACAACTCCAAATGAAACAGTATCTCTAAATGATTAATTAGCTAAAATAATTGGTGATTAATGTGATAATTGTTTAGTTGTCGAGTCATCGTCACACCTCCAATCCAAATCACTCCGTAATAACGATCTGATCTGAGCACTCTCCTTGTAGCACACCAAGCATGAGGAAAGAAGGTGCCCAAGGGCCATTTTGTCACCCTAGATACGGTCTCATCATCTGCTCTCAATATTTAGAGAGCAGGGTGACCTAACATGCGCATGTGATTGCATTTCTTACAAGTACTCTGTATGGGTGCCAATCTACACACAAAAACAGAGCTAGTGGAATTATACCCCGTATGATTGTTGGAACACCAGCAACACTGACTATGTTTATATGCCATCAAAATTCAGGTTAAGGTCAAAATTCTGGTTTCTGAAAATTCCGTAAAAAGACGTTTACACGCGTGAGCAGTCAAGAGTCACCGTACTCCTGTAGACATGATAATTGCGATTGATTGGAATATCCACATCTAAACTGCGACACACCTACACCAAGACAAATTGACATAATTTTCTGGTTCTAACTCGCTGCCATCAATAACAGATCTTATATTCATTCATTTGAAAGGGTTACTGACTGCATGTAAACAGTCAATGTTTGTGTTTTGTGACTGGGATTGTACTGGCACTGTTCGCTCTTTAGTGCACGCCGTAAATAGCTGATCCACACACCTCTTTCACCAGCACAAACTATTCAACCACTTTTCTACATGCACACTCCGCAATATTTGGCAGCAAAGAAGAATTATTTTATTAATTGATTATTCTGTGAATTATTTTGCCAAAAACATGTTTTAATCTCTATTCCTTCATTCAAAAACAGGATGTTTTAACAGAGCAGAAATTTCATAAACATATACTCCTTATGATTGAGTTCTTCATTTGGTCTGTAACATGTCAGAAAATTGGCAAAAATGTTGACCAGTGTGTTCCAAAGCACAAGCACTTTTTTTTCCCATTTTGATTCAAGACAAGGCAAGGAACAAGTCTGCTTTTGTGGAGGGCTACAGAAATCTGAGGATATTTACTGTTGAGAAGCTGTAATTCTGAGCAGTTTAATTTAAAAAAAGTAAATAATCGCTGATTAAAAATTATTGATTTATTTGCTCATTGATTAATCATTCCATTGTCTATTTTTACCCTTTTTCAAAATTGATTACACGTCACAAAACAGTATCTTGTGTGGCAGCACAGTAACCAACTGGATAGCACATCTGCCTCACAGTAGAGAGGGACAGATTTTCAATCTTGGCATGGTTTGCGTGTGCTTGCTGTGGTTGTATGGATTTTCTCTCAGGCCTTAAGGTCATCCCATGTTCCCGAAAAACATGTCAGATCAGCTGAGAAGGTCATTTTTGTCATGCCGCAGCTATGGTTTCCATCAGAGGTCCATTATGAATGAGAATACAAACATATGATCACCTCATATCTCATTAACAAATCTTTACTACTTTTGAACTCAGAACACCCCCCCTCCCCCTAAAAAAGGCAACTATTTTCCAGTTATTTTGACAGGATAATTAGTAACAAATGATTGCAACACCTTGACGTTATGTAAAGAATTTTGCAATTTTGGTATTTTATGAAGAAACATTAAGGTGACGCACAGCATTTGCCTTTACGGGCCACATATAATGATGTGGCAGGCCAAATAGCCAAAAGTGGCACCCGGGCCTTGGGTTGGACACCAGAGGCCATAGCTGTAAATGCAAATATGACTGCTTGTTTTTCTATACATTATGTGCCCTGCGATTGACTGGCAACCTGCCTCAGGAGTGCATGCAAAATTTTGCCAGTCCGTCCGTCATCGTCAGTCTGTCATTATTTCAAGCCGACCAAACGTGTCATCAGTCCAGCATCAATATCTCAACCACGCTGGTGTTTATTGCTGAATTACAGTAGTTGTTTCTTTTTCTTTTAATGCTGTATTCAACTAATCATCACAGTTTGTCACCACTATGTTAGTACCATCAGTTCTTCTTCGGCAGTGGCGACAGCCAATCAACGTTGAAAATGTAATTACGTCACACATGCACAGCACAAGCGCGCGCGCACACACACACTCGCAGCGTGGTGAAGTAAAAAATGCGGGACAATGGGGTCTGTGGACCTGAAGGTATATCACACAGCCAGCTTCCTTCACCGGCCAGGACTGAGACAATAAAAAAAAAGAGCAGGCTTGGATAATAGGGAACAAAAAAGTTCAGTTGTATCTGATGAGTAGCAACCAACACAGCCCCAGTGACCAGATTGAATAGCGCTGTTTTTTTTCTGTTAGCAGAGATCCTCTTCTCCGCTCAAAACATATATGCGGCCACCTCCGTGCTCAAACACGTGAGACATTGAGCGTCAGAGTTTCAGTCAGTCATCAGCGAAACGGGCGACTGTTAAGCTCTTGACCCGGTTAGTGACAATTATTAGGTGATCTGTCTCAACACATGTCGGATACAATTCACATAGCATCGAACAACTAGCGTCATACAGCCCCACTTATGCTCTAGATTATGCAAAATGTTAACGGCATTCTTTAGAATATCACACAAGACGCATGAAAGACTACAAATTAAGTTTTCCCGGTTTCTTGTGTAATTTCTAACCAGAAGATACCCATTGAACAAGTGGAAATTTGTTTCAACACAAATTTGGCCTTGATATGAGTGATGTTGGTCTTAACTTTATACTGAATTTTCACATCACAAACCTGTCCAAGTTGTAGAGTGTATGAGAGTTTCTGATGATAGTCTCTACTCCAAACTCTTGGGCCATCTTGATAATAGCGCTGTCCCTCTCCTTCCCATACGGCTCAGGGTCATACTCAAAGGTTAACCTTGTCATTTTCCATTCCTGCAGAGAGACAAGGATTTGTTTGTTTTGGCTTTTTATCATCAATGTTATTCACAATATATAAAATCTGAATATGAAAAAAAGATGTGAAAAATGGACAGTAGATACAGCTGTTGACAGATAAAAACTAAATGTATAATATTGATATGAAAGCCTTCATTCTAACCATGAAGATTGGACAAATGGGATGTAGTGCTCACAGCGTAGAGAGGACAATGACTCTTAATGTTTGTAATATGTTGGTTTCTATCAAAAATGTATATGAGCAACTATTTTCTGTGATCCCACCATGTGAAAATATCATATTAATATATGACAAAGGAACATTTATTTGGCCCCACCACATTTTTTTAAATGGATCAGTTATCGGACATTAAAAAAAATATGACATGACCTTGTGCGACATGCAGGAACAGGGTAAAAGTAATAACCTTGTGCCTGCAGCAATCAAAAGAAAATTCTTGACCATATCTGCTTTACACGCAACTCGTGCTAAACATGTGATTAAAAAAAAAGATTATATCTCTATGCATTCACCTTTTGACATGTTCTGCAGATTAATGTATTTATTTGTTTTACTGTTAAATCTCATCACTCATATTACTGTGAAAGGGTACGAACAAAAAAAATAAAGGAAACAATAATATGATACAGACTTCCGGTGGAGACGGAAGAAAAAATAATTTGAGTGAAGAGAAAGCTCAACATTTTAGATGTCTGTCTTGATAAGCACACCCCCATTCAACCAATTGTTGGAAAAGGAATGCCAAAATCAGACTGAGTGGTGTTTCAATTTCAGAACACAGCAATTCAACTTGAGACCCTGTTGAAAATGTATCCTATTATGAATGTCCTTGACTCATAATAATTCAATTGCTTGAAGAACACTCAGAGGACAGAGATTACAACATCAAAAATTTAAAAAGTGAAAATTCCAACAATGCTGTGTAACGATATATTTTTATTGGGCCGCATGATGGCAAGATAATGTGTGGCTTATTGTGAGCGACAAATATGTTTGGACTCTACCATCTAGAAAAAGGAATACAATCCTAAAAAATATACTTTAATTAGTTTGTTGCTGTTTGTTTAATCCTACTTGCAAACAAAAATAACCTAATAATCTAATTGAATGCATCATTTTTTAACTGACTTGAAATATCGAGATATTGGATAAAAAAAATGCCTCTATGCCATAAATCTGCAACATTCTAATGAAATCAGTAACTGAGGATAGCTTTTTGTGCTGCATAATGAGGTTTCTTGCACCACTGTTGAAACTAGTGAATTTCACGCCATATTATATTAGGGCTGGGCGATAAACCGAAAATGTACCTTTACCGAAATTTATTAAAATAACCAACGTCATTCTGCCCATGTCGGTAAATTCGGTGTTTAAAAAAAAAAAGAAAGAAAGTCTTTTCTGTCTGCGGCTATGTTCATGCCCCTTTAAGACGGCTACAGCGCGTGTAGTCACGTGACTCCACACATCCGCACAAGAAAGAAAACTGATTAAGCGGTCGTAGCTGGCAATTCAAATCAAGAAGCGGCTGACACAGCTGAAGACGAAGTAACGTTAGTTGAAGTTGTTCCTGTTGCGCTTGTCTCGAAAAGAAATTCGACATCTGTCTTTTGGAAATGTTTTGGGTTCCATAAAGACGATGTTTGAGCAAAAGAACACAAACTATAAAGTGCGTCATAAGCACCCAAAACAGCGCGTCCAATCTTTTATTTTTCACCACCTACAACACAACCATGCTGTTGACTTGGAACTTGAGCTAAACGCTCAACGTGAGAAGCAAGGTTCGACAAGTGACAGCCCATAGCGAAGGCGACACCATACGAGAGAACGTCTAAGAGGTGGACGCGATAGCATAGCACATAGCTAAAGTTATAGCTCCTTTAGCTACAGTGAAGCGCACGGGATTTAAGCACCTCATGAGAGTAGCCGACAAGAGGTCCAGAAATATTTTTCGCAAACCGTAGATCCCAATATGGACAACATTGGGACGGGAGCTTAGACATGTCAAGCATTTTCCATCCACATCCGACGTGTGATCCAGTCGCAACATCCCTGTTTGAGTCTGACTGTGCATTACATAGGCGACGAGTGGCGACTACGCACCAGAGTACTCAAGACGGCACATTTTCCCAATGATGCAAACTTGTTTGCTTGTTTTTTTTTTTTACATTTTATTTAGCATTTTGTTTACAGACCACACTAGGACAGGATTGTTGTCATTTATCGTTCATTTATCGTTATCGAGGTAAAATTGCTCAATTTATCGTGATATTGATTTGAGGTCATATTGCCCGGCCCTATTTTAAATTATGATCAGCAAAAACAAGGACATAAGCACAGATCAGACCTTAAAAAGTCTTGGGAAAACCTCCGCAGGCTGTCCTCTGACAACAAACAATCTGGAGTTGAGCTTCTTCAGGCTGCAGTCCAAGTCCTCCAGTGACTCCAGCAAAAACCTTCGGGCAAAAAAGTGAACCATTGGACAAGAGTTGAGTTACATCGGAGACAAATGCCCTCAGTCTCCTAAAGTGAAGGAAGGTCTTACGTACGGCAAGGTAATACGGCATAATACGCTCTACTTTCAAAAAAGTATAGTTGCTTCATTTCTGCCACCTAAATTAATTTAATTGTGAATGACACCAGTAAAGGAGTGAAATGGAGATTTTAGAACACGCACATTTTTGAATGAAGGACTTTCTAACACAGATCTACTGCTGTCCTTAATCGATGGAAGTCAAATTAATATAATGTTTTTTGCTAAGTTATATTTTTCATCGACGTCTATGCCACAAACATTGTATTTTAATGTAAAACATTGTTACCGTTTGATGAGGCAAGCAATAAATGGTAACTGAATTCGTTACAGGGAATCCGTTATATAAATCCAATGCATTAATATTACACGATTGTTGTATAACGCGCCGACCGAAAATCTCTCACGTAAAATACGTGCTTGAAGAAAATACCAACTCCAAGTGCATCTAAACAATTCGAGTGTCAGTGAGACCTGACCTGTCTGTAACTTAAAACAGAGGTGGCACAATTAAATGATCCCAGGATCTTATTATTTCAATCGCGTGAGGGGGGGGCTTAGATCTTAATAGAAATCAAATCAACATGAGGTTCTCTTCGACGTACTGATAAAACATCGATGAACATAACACCAAATTACCTTCCATTAGCACCCTCTCCATTCGAAATTAGCATTAGCCACCTGACGTAAGGAGGAGGCCCGAGCCTCAACTCCAGATTTGAACGCAGTCATAAAATTGCCAGTTTAAACTACCTATTTACATATACGTTGTAATCAGGGATTATGTTAAATTTGAAAGTAGCAAACCTCCATCGGTTGATGCCCACGTTGGCGGCGCCAGCAAACCACGGGTCCAAAATATAAACACAACGCACTGTGTTAGCTCCATTCAGGGCCTCTTGCAACGCCAGATTATCGTGTAAACGAAGACATTTGCGAAACCAGTGCACTGAATTCACCACCATGATTCCTTCTCATTCTATCAAAAGACCAAAAATAAAGATGGTTCAGTCAGGAATTTACCAAGAAAAAAACCGGGATTATTAGGATAAACCGCCCCCGAAGGAGCAGACGGCTTCAAAGTTTACTATCTGTCAAACTGGACTCTGAGGCGACTGTGTGGCGAGGACAGCGCAACGTAGGCGTGACCAGATTGCTCTTGGATCGCTGGTTGGCTGGCCACATCATCAACAAATATGGCAACATTTGATTGGTTTGATGGAGATACATTGGCCGACTGTTGGGAAAAACAGTGTCATGCTGTATTTTAAAACGTGTAGACATTTCCACCAATTACGTGCACACTTTAAAATGCCCTTAAAGTATAAGCATCATACATGCATACATGTAGAGGTGTATTTATTTTTTATTTATGTATTTATAATAGAATACAACTATTTATATAGTTATATCGTGCATTTCACAAGAAAATCATACTTAAATTCGTCGTACAATTATGATAGTAGGTTAAGATGACATAATATCATTATGAAGTAGCTTTGAACCTGTTAAAAAAATAATAAATTCATTTAAAAAAGTTTAACTTTATTTTTATTATTATTTTTTTTTTAGGGAGGGGGGGGTCCTAGGATCCGTTTGATTCCCACCAGCTGCCTGTAGTTAGGTGTTAATTGGTGTGAGGACGTCTTAAAAGAGGCTCTGTAAGGTAGCTATTGAGTTGCAGACAGGCACCTGTGCAAGTCACTTGCTGGGCTCCTAGCAGGTAAGGAATGGCTTTGTTGAGTTTTTAAGTGCATGTGGTACAGTGTGTTGTAGTGTTTTTAATCTGATACTTTTGCAGGCATATCCTGACAACATTCTCTGTCTCCTCCACCAGTGTTATGTAAGTGACTTTGCTGTGAATTTGATGAACCTTTTGGTAAGAGTAGTGCTGTTGGCATGGTGGTGAATTATTTTTCGACTTATCAGCAGGATGTGGATTTCGTGTCTGTTGATTGGATGCGTAATTAACCTTTTACAAACTCGTAAGTTTTTATGACACATTAGGGCAATGATTGGCTTCTGTTCCCAATGTTGGTGCTTAATTTTTGTTTATTTTATTTTTTAGATTATGGCTCTTGTGGCGCTGTACCTGTAGCTGACTCGCTTTATTGGAGAAAGGTCTACCCTGATTCATTTCCGTTTCATCTTCCAAGTGCCAGTTCCAATGCTGAGCCTGCCAGTGATGAAGGCCGAAATGATCTTGAGGGTGGCAGTTTAGGCGAGGTTCCTTATTGGGGCCCTGGTGTCCCTGTCTTTGAATCTAGTCCTCCAGTTTATGTTGATGGGTACCCTCATCCTGACCCGAATGAGTTTGTTCCACCTCATCCAGATGAACATTGGCAAGTTGATCCCAGTTATGAGTCCCAAAATGAACGCTACAGGCCCGTCTTCAGTCATGTGTCTCATCTGGAGCCAGTCTACTCCTTTGACTCGGGCTCAAGATTCAAACGAGGAAGAGTTGTGTTTGCTCAAACTCGTTATATTCCTGGTGAGCCCCGTTACCCCTTTTGGCCGGTCTACTGGCGTTTTGCCCAAAACTGGAGGAGACCTGCGAAAATGGCAAACTCTGGTACCGTTTGAAAAGCCCCTGCTGGTAAGACTTAAACTGCCTGCACAATGCATTGTCAGTCGGAGAATTCATTTATTTTTATTTTTTACTCCACTTCCAGGTCTGGCGTTAAAAGGACTGACTGCAGTTTCTGTCTCTCGGGAGAAGTTTTTGGAATTTCAATCCAGTTGAAATAAAACTTATAAAAGTGCTTGTCATATTTATTTTTCTTTCTCTGGCAACATAAAAAAAACTATCGATTTGGTTTGGTCAAAATAACAGACTTGGATGTAGTGATGGGAAGATGAGGCATCCTGTATCGTTTCGACACAGTGACACAATGTGTTGACACTGTGTTGCTGACTACTGACACCTGGTGGACTTGCAGGAAACATTTGACAGGGTCATCTGACACTGATCTGTCAAACTAATTGTATCCAATTCCATTGATCAGCGACGTGATGTGTTTTTATATATCCTATTTCGTATTACTTTCCATCGCACTAATTATTCTCTTATCTAATTTATATATTTAACTGAATTATTGTATTGCACTGGAGAGGGGAGCTCTCTAATCGCATTGCACACTTGAGTACAATGACAAAGGGATTTCTGATTAGGCATTTGCTTTCACATTTTTACATGCACGCAATTTCATAAAAAAAAATCTTTGATGTTCGAGATGCAGTTGATAAGTTAAGAGAACATCTGTCTGAATGCCCAAGTAAAAGTGTTATGAATGACAATGGACTCATTGTAATTAAAGATTTTTATTCCAAAAAATTAGTTTCTCCAGCGTTTTGTTATTCAGTCTATTTTTTTTAGGCAATTTCCCCCGCCTTTGAGAAGATCCTCTCACAAGGCACTGAAGAGGCCGGTGTGCACAACGCCTGTGTGGCTGATATAAATAGGTGAGGGAACGTTGCCTCCATGGACTTCCAGTATAAGAGCGAGTCTTCCGTACGTGCAACGTGTCCTGCTGACATATATAGCGCTGCACCTCTGAGTGCGCATCAACAGTGACGTCTTCCATCTTGCGGATATTTAATGCAAAGTAACGCGCCAATAACTCGATGCTTGTTTTGAGCGTCCATCCTGTTGACAGATGCGCTTCCTTATGAACACAGTTTGGCGCGCGACATCTGTGTTGACACGATTCTGGTAGTGGTCACGTGACTTTCTCAAAGCGGTACGCGCACCGACACGGGGTTTGCCCTGGAAGCTCGGCGCGCGCATCGACGCCTCAGTGTCGCTGGACCCATCAGTACTTGGATGTTAAAGGTCACAAGAACAGAATGTCAAGCTTTTTTTTTTGGACTGTGTTCGTTCTTGCACTTTAGTGTGTAGTGTACTCTGGCTAGCAAATCCGTTTTGTCTCCACCCTGAATCCGAAGGTCTGTATTAACCATGCTAACCTTTTCCGACGGGCAGTGATGTGCCGTCTAGCATACTGGAAATTGTGACCAAGTGCCACAAACACAATTACTACATCGCTGAACTAGTATTGCGGTTGGATGCCTTGTAACACCCGTGCTTGCATTATAAAACCCCACACTGCTGCTAAGAATGGTGTCGAATGAACTTTCAACTGCCAAACAATGGCATCATGCCAAAGACATCTAGTGTTTGGATTGCAACTACTTGTAGCCAGGGGGTTGGTCTGTTCTGAGTTTGCTCAATATTGCGTGGCTTTTGTCATGTAGACTAAGAGTTAAACGATAGCCTTGCAGCAGTGGTCGCTTTGTGGGTTCTATGCATTTTATCAGATGACAATTGCATGGTTAATATATGATAGCATGCTACTAAAATCTGCACAATTATCCTTTTTTTTTTCCCACTGTACATTATTTCTAAGGGGTCTACATGAATGTACTAAATGTTTGAAATTGTGTTCAGTGCCACCATCCCCGGACAAGAATACATGCAAATGGCCTCGTTTTTCACTAAAACTTTCTCTGGAATGAAAGTTAACAAAGTCAAAGTAAAAAATTTAAAATGTGGCCAAAATACACCCTGATAGGTGTTTCCCCCATAATGATCTCACACACACAGAGCTACCACAGATGCAAAGTGATCACATTTTCCTAATCCTCTGTGTTGTACCTACCCAAAAATCCCAATGAGAATTATTCAGCCCATATGATACCGATGACCCCATATTTGGGCTCCTAGCTCAGTCTATTGGGTTGAGATATGCTGGGGTTGATAAACTTGTGTCGTCTCGAGTCAACCCCTCCAATCTTAGTTTCACGAGTGAAGCCCGAATGCATAAGAAATAGGTGTAGCCATTTTGTTTAATCCCCATTACAAGTTTAATAAAGGGGAAATCAACCAGAAAGAGTCTTTGCTATAAATGTTCTCGGCACCTCCACTAGTGGAAACATAGCGTTCTAATTAATATTGCATTTGTGGAATATGAGTTAAGCAGCAAAAACCACCCGTTTTTAGCCGTATCATGGGGCCGCCTTTTTGTCACTTCTGTCGACTGAGAATGACATCACAGTTGCTCAGGGCTCATGTAACGTCCAATCACGGCTCATCTGTCTTCCGAAGCTGGGTTGACTTCTCTTTGAACTCTTCAATGAGTTTCTCTTGAGTCCTAATTCTTTGAGCAACATTTGTAAGCATTTACAGACCTTTTTTAAAATGACTTTACCAAGTGTCAAAGATATTTTCCCAAAAAAATTTGATTTATTACTAAAACAATAAGAACAGCGTGTTGGAATGCAGAAGACCCTCCTGTAATGATAGCAGTTAGAAAATAGAGACATCAGTTTGCAGCATAACTGTTTCTGCGTGGCTTATTGAATACAATACAATACAATGCAATACAATACAATACGATACAATGCAATTCAATTTTATTTGTATAGCGCATTTCACAACAGATGGAGGTGTAACAAAGCATGAATAACAGAAGTTAGAACATTACACCTCCTATTGACTGTTTGTGTTTGAGGTATTTGACATTATGCTTACGTAATTGTGACAGCAATCTAACGTCATAGGCGACACCGGACGTGGCTCTTGGTGTGAGGGGGTGTCCCCGTTGTCAGAACGGGGCGTTCCTGTTAAAAAAAGGGAACACCCATTTGTGGCTGCAGCTGGACCATATTGAGTCAATCAGGTGTTAGGACATGCCCACCAAACTTTGATGGGCGAGTTTGACAGTTAAAATTATGAAATAATTAATTAAACACACAAATAATTAATTTTGGCACTTTCAGTCCCCCCTATGATGGGAGTGTGAAATTGATTCTCTTCGAGTTACAGCAGTTAGCTTGATAGAAAAATATACCTTCTCTTTGGCTAGCTTCAGTCGATCCGTAAGGGGAAATGTTTATCAAAGCACGATCCAACACTTGAGTCCTTTCGATCGACGTTGCTCTCAGGCTCAGGAAAAAAAAGTGGGTATATGCATGCTCTGGGCGTCATTGTTATTTTGATCAGCTGATGACAACCTGTTTGCCCTTTTAAACTCTGAAGAGAGTGTCTTCCAGTATCAGCTGCCTGTATATATCGATTTTTCGATCGACATAATTCTTGTACTAGTACCTTTTCAGTGTTATTTTTCTAACCCCAAAAACTCCTTAGTTAACGACAATGTTGACATCTGCTGGCGATTGTACGTCATTACAATCCTTCCCGAGCCTGATACTTTGTGATTAACTGCATCCATCTTTCCATCCATTTTCAATGCCGCTTCTCCTCACTAGGGTCGCGGGTTGTGCTGGAGCCTATCCCAGCTATCTTCGGGCAGTAGGCGGGGAACACTCTGAACTGGTTGCCAGCAAATTGCAGGGCACACATAGACGAACAACCATCCGCGCTCACACTCATACCTAAGGGACAATTTAGAGTGTCCAATCAACCTGCCAAGCATGTTTTTGGAATTTGGGAGGAAACTGGAGTTCCCGGTGGAATCCCACGCAGGCACGGGGAGAACATGCAAACTCCACACAGGCCGGAGCCGGATTCAAAGCCACGACCTCTGCACTGTGAGATCATTGTGCTAACCAGTCGTCCATCGTGCCGCCCGCTGCATCAGACTCGTGACCATTAAATGCACGCAAAAAAAGTTAACGCGTGGTTGGCGTTAAATGATTGGATTATAAAAAACGCTTTAACGCGAGTTGGGCAACAATGCTTGGGGCGTGGGTAGAAGGTTTTTTTTCAAGGTTTTTTGCCAGCAGTAACCCCCCACAGACTGTATAAAACATATCTTGAATGTTTATCGTCATTTTTCAAAGGATTTTGTCTAAATAAATAAATAAATACATACATAATCCCCATGCCACATTTTTCTTAATTGAGTATTTTTTAAATATTTTTTTAATCAAGGGTCCTTTCCGAGTGTTGTCCCACGGGCTGCCATCCGTCTGCAAGAGTTTCTGTGAAGGAATATAGTTGCACTCCTGTGGGTCCTTTGCTAAGTGTAGAATCATCCATAGTACAGTTATTGTGTGACAACAGGCGTGGCGCAAATCGGTTGAGTGGGGGTAAGTGCGACCATGTGGGGGGCACTAGAACCTTGGAGTGGTGTGGTCTTCATGTGTATGATGTCAAAAGAGTTCCTCTTCAGCAACCCTACGTAATTTGAGATTCATCATTTAGTGAAGGGAAATTCCTCCTTCAACTAATTCTGTACGACGTACTCTTCTTGTTTAATAGAACAGCTCATGCGCAGTCCTAGTGCTTTCTGCTTACGGGATGCAGCATAAGCAGAGCATAAACAGAGGGGCTGATGATGTCATGCCTTATGATGATTGGTTGGTGTTGGCTTCATCTCCTCCCCCACTTTCTCCCTGTTCGCCTTCTTTTAACCGTCCATCCTCATTTACTCCATCTATCTACTACATCATCCACCCACTCTTCTCCCTCTCTATCTCCCATCTTACTTCCGTCTCTCTGTCTCTCATCTCTGCTCTGCTCCTGCCAGGAAGATGATGGTGACGGTGATGATGTGACAATGAGCCTGGCCAATGATCAAGCATGAAGGGAGTACAAGGGGTGTGTCCAGTGTCTAGCTTGGGGCTGATTCAGGAGTCAGAGAAGGAAGAAGGAGAGAAACAGGGAGGTGCAGGAGACGGAGAACATACACCGGCTTAAAAAGAGGGAGAAGAGGAGGAGGAGGCGGAGGAGGAGGGCGGGTGGAGGCTGTCACCGCTCCACGGGGGCTCAATCTGTGCTGTCATGGACAAATATCGACCAAAGAGGCCCACCACGCTAGCTCTTATGCCACAACGACCACAAGCCGGCACCCAGGTAGGGATTAGGGATGGGTCCACCCTTGTCATTTTTATGTCATTGAAATGAGCTGAGGGATACTGCATGTGTCTGTTTGTGTGTGTGTGAGAGAATGGGTGGATCCTGTACTTAGAAGCAAGCATCATTTGCCCAATCTGTGTGTGAGTGTTTGTGTGTCCTGAGATCCTGTCTTCATCATGATACAGCAATGGTTGTGTGTTTGTGTCTGTCTTTGCGGTCAGGTGTATGCATGAACAATTTCTGAAAAACATTATACATTTACGTACAATGCCCAGAGGCATTGTACCTGATTTGTGTCTGTTCAGATTTGTGGCAAATTCACACAAATACAAATGCATCGTATTGTCTCTGTAGCCGGTCAGTGCAGAATGCTGTTTTAATATCCTCAACGGTAATATTTACAAGACATGCATTCAAGCAAAGGCATCTGACTCATAGTTTCATCAAGAATATGTTAACAAGTAAACATTTGCCTGGGTTCAGCAATTTGTAGTGTTAGTAGGCCAGACCTAGCAGGAGCAGTTCCCCTTTAAATGAGCTGCATCCTGTTTACGGTGTCAGTTTGTATCAGACTGGCGTCGTCTTATTGCAGCATCCCTTAAGCATCAACATTCAAGTATCCCATGTTCTGTCACTACATCCAAGACTAGTAACAGAATATGACTTGTTTAGATCATGTACGGGTTGTAAATTCTTATAGTGGAAGAGCAGTCTGTAAGGACTTGGCTTTTGACCAGAGAGCCTAAACGTGACACTTTTGATTGACTTATTTATTATTTAGATGTATTTTCTAATTATTCTAATCAGATATACTTAAGTCTCACATAAGTTGAAGGCAACACATAGAAAAAAAGAGACTTGTGTATAAAAAGAATACAGTTTCTGTAACAGTTTCTCAAGAAAGATGTTTGAAAATAAAGGTCAACGGTTGTGTTGTTGTTCCTTGACAAGAAGTGAGACGGTAACACAACTGCTTTACTGCAGCCCTGATGAGAAACTGAGCTCAATGGAACACAAGGGCATACAATATTGGCACTTATCTACTGTGTCACAGTGTCACAACTGATATTATCTGTGACAGAAAGAAAATCAAATAAAGCTGTAAACAAAAAAGTAATGCTATAGAGCTGGAAAACAGTAGACTTTCAGAGTAACGCTCTGGCAAAATATATGGGTTGAAAATTGATGATAGGAACGTGCAATAAAACAATTGTTTTGACCCCTGCTATTTTGAGCATCTTGGATTGGATGTCTTCAGTGGGTGTTGATGTCATTCCAAATCAATAATGTTTTTGCACTGACATGCAATGAATAATAATCTCAGAATTAAATTTAGTAAAACATTTCACCATTGCCTTAAGAAAAATTGAAACGCTGATATACGTTCAATGCGAATATGAGGATTTACAATTTTTAACAAAAACATTTACCAAGTCACACGATTATTGTGAGTGTAATTGCAGTGGCGTAGAACTGCACTTCACCAAATAGGGATGTGTTACCGAATACTGTATTACAAACAAGAATTTGATACCTATTTATTAATTGATTTTTTTTCATTGTAATATTAGTCTATTTAAATGCAGAAAGCATATTTGATAGAAAATGAAATGTTTACATGCATGAACAACTGCTGGACATGTTGTTGTTTTATGACATTATTTAATGACGTGTATATACACACAGTTACTTCAATGGTCAGCGTAGTCTCTCGTGTTGAGCAGGTCGAAGGGACTTCACTTTTTTGCACATGAAGAAAAGAGAAAAGGAAAAAGGAAAAAAGAGGCCGCTGGAAGCGGCGAAACAAAGCTTGGTAGGATTCTCGTGTCTCTGAGTTTCATCAGGACCACACTGGGTGGTTCTCGTCTGGCCTTCAAGCAATGACCAGAGCCAGCTTGTTGCTTCAGCTTGTGCTCCCAAAAGTTGGATTTTTACGGCTCATCTGCCACATGTGTAGGGTTTGGACAGATTGAGAACCCACGACTCAAGCTTGTTAAAAGTTAGAGAGCATTGTTAAAAAGAAAGTTGACGAAGAGACAAAGACCAAAAGAAAACTTTTGATCTACTCAGGAGAGGCAGATGTGCAAAGTATCCGCCCCTCAGCTTGAATTTCAGGTGAAGCTCAATTTATCAACATAAAGTTAGATTTGAGCCTATTGAATTGTTCTTTAATTATCTAACTTGCATCAATTTTCATGCCTTGGTTGAAAATGTCTCAATTTTGAACCCATACAAAGTCCGGGCAACAATGGTATAAGTTTTGATATCTACTCTGTTACGTCATAACATGACTAGGAAAATGATTAATATCATAACCTGGCAAATTCATCAATGTTAGTCAAGTTAGCAGGATAAGCACAATGAATTATACACGAGCATACATTCAAATCTATTTCGTTTTATTATAAATTTGGTTGGTAAAACGACAAGGAAAGATTATAGCTATAGTTTCCTCGGCCATCCCTTGGGGTCAGTCTTGGTACAGCACTGTCGAGTTGGTTGAAGTTGGTTCTTAAGAAAGCTCTTAATTTGGGAGTTTATGAGGCGTCTCCAACTCCAACCATAAAGTCTGGTTCAGAGCACTTTGAATACAAAAAAAGTTGTCTCTGAGTTCTCCCGATGATGAAGTATGTCTCCTTATCACAAGTTTGTTTCTTTCTGGAGATCTGCCGTGTCTTTACCATATCAAATTGCGGGTATTACCAGGTGATTCGCTTGCTTTGAAATGCAACTGGGGGAAACATGTTGGGACGGTCTAAGGTACGGAATAGTGGATGAAGAGATCTGGTCCACTTGAAGCATATTCGCTACACCTCTAACCATTGAGCCAGCTGGACTGACCCCAGGACCTGCATTAGCCAGATCACATCTCACGCAATACCACTTATTATGTAACAACAAATGCAATACAGTCCTGAATTCACAAAGACAAGCTATGCAAAAAAAGCTGAAAAACTTTTCTCCTTACAACTTTGCGTCAGTGTGGATTGGCCTGAAATCTTTTACAAACTGCAAGTGACCAAACCCCCAAGCACTGACCAAAAAGGGACTGGCTTACAATCTGGACATTGTCTACTGCAGATTTGAAAAGGATAACTACTAGTACCCACTCCAACTACCTCATGCCCACCCCAGAATCGACCATCACTTAAAGAAAATGGTATAACACAACAATTATCAGCATCATATGCACAACATTGTATTATGTAAGTAAGCCACCACTGATCACTTAATCTCTGCTCTTATGGCTCTCCAATTGTTGCACAGATGTCAATGGGTGCCACTACTGCACAATGCTAACCTTACATGTCATGTCTTTGTTTATCGTAGTTGCCTGTTACTGTAATACTAGTGTAGCTCTTACTGCCTGGAGACAAATTCCTTGTGTGGAGTTTTACATACTCGGCCGATAAAGGCGACTCTGATTCTGAATTCTGTGCAGTTTATCAGATGATACTGTGCGTATAGAGAGGGTGGCAAAGTCGTCAAAAGGATTCTTATTTCAAAACCATTGTTAATATAAAAATTCTAAAATATTTTCAAACTGTAAAAAGCAGACTAAAAAATACAGTTATAATATGTGACATGCCAATATGCTTAATGCTGGTGTCATATTATATCGTCGGGCCAACAAACAGTAAATGCAAGTATGTAAAACTGTGATAAGGTGAACAGTAGATCTTTTATATTTGATTAACCCTATTCTTTTTTTTTCTTTATTACATGTGATGTTTTCAGTGTAATAATGTGGGCAGTCGTAAATAGGTGTTATATATCACTAAATTATAAAATAAAATGCTATAATTTTTGGTTTTATTTCAGTTTTAAGTTGCAGACCAAACAAGAATACAATTTGTTGAACAATCTCGTATCGTCAATGCTTTTTCCAGGAATATTGACTTTATACTGACTGCAAAATTGTGCATTCCTCAGTGAAATAAATACTAAAAACTTTTCAGCCCTGGAGTTTCATGGCTCAGACCAGCCCCCGTTAGTTCCCATCCCATCCCAGTCCCGAACCATACACAACCTTTTATTAATGATGTATGGGATCATTTTGCCCTTGTTAGTTTATCAATAAATTGCTTACCATTTCCATCAACGTTGATATTCATACTCTACTTGATCAAATCTTCAAATTAAAAGTAAATGTGCTTACAAGATCACGGTCAGTTCAGGATGAGAACAATCATCCATTGTCTTTTTCGCTTCTCCTCACAATGGCCGCGGGTTGTGCTGGAGCCTACTTCAGCTTATCATCGGACAGTAGTTGGGGTACACCCTGAACTGGTTGCCAGCCAATTGCAGGGCACACAGAGACGAACAACCATCCGCGCTCACACTCATACCTAGGAACAATTTAGATTGTCCAATCAACCTGCCATGCATGTTTTTGGAATGTGGGAGGAAACCGGAGTACCCGGGTAACGAAAACCCACACAGGCACGGGGAGAACATGCAAACTCCACACAGGAAGGCCGGAGGCGAATCGATCTCCCGACCTCTGCACTCTGAGGCCATCGTGCTAACCAGTCGTCCACCATGCCGCACTCAGTCCTTTTCTAATCACGCAGAAAAATCCCATCCCATCCCAGTCCCGAACCATAGCAAAAAAATGAATAAATCCTGTTGCCTCCCGGTAAAAACGAGTCTCATTGTAACTCCCCCCGCAGGCACGACTAACAAAAGTAGTTTTCTTGATACATGTTTAATGAAGCCATTGAATCTCCATCGCACTATGAAGACTGTAGACAAATAAGAATATAATTTACACTAGTTACGTTAATAAGAACAACATAAAATGCATGGCTACACAATTAGCTAACAATTTCATATAGCGACAACAATATCCAAAACGAAAAAAAATCCTCGTTGGCTGCTGCTGTACAAGTGGGGGTTGAAGGGCCTCAAACTTGCGAGGTGATCTTTTATGTCCTCCTTGACTCTTTTCTTAAATACCAACAAAGTAAGTGGAGTGAAGTGACCGCAAGTCAGTTGAAAAACGTCCTTCCACGTGTGGACAAAGAAGAACCCAGGAAGTCTCCGAAACAACTCGAGACCATGTACATAAAAAATGTAAAATAAATCTAATCCTGTCACTTAATACTGAAGATTTATGAGAAACTATTATATCTTTAACCATTATAATTAAATCCAAATACTAATATGTAAATGACTTCACTGCATATTTTAACCATACATGAAATCGATTAGAATGAATTACAATGAATTAATTAAATTCATTACAGACATACATTTACAACCATCCTGTCCTGCTTCTGTTCAGCATGACTCCCACTCCCGTATCGTTCCCATTTGGAGGTCAGCTGCATTAAAATAAATAAATAAAAAATTAAAAGTTACATCTTTCGAATTTATTGAACAATTTATCACCCGCTTTTTCCTCATGCACTCTCACTATTTCGTGCAACATTTTTTCTTCCCTCCTGGATAATCCCTCTCCCGTCTGCTGCCGTGAACTTTTTATCCTGTGCTGTCCTAATCCCTTGATCAAAGGTAAAGTTTACTCCCATCCCGTGCTGTCCCTTCTATTCAACATGTTCTCAAAATCTCGTTTGGTTTTGAAATTGTAGACGTATATTATACTCCCTCAAAGATGTCTGTCATTATGTCGCAAAATACGCAATCAATTTTCCCCCACATAGCATATCATATTTGTAGTGCCACCTTTTGTTAAATTACCATCGTCCTGCATAAATTGTTTTCGTCTTGGACATTGACATTGACTAACTGATTTCTGTTTGCTAGAATCTGAGTCATAAAATCAAGATGAGAGATGTAGCTCTGAGAATCATAGACTTGATGGATTTATACAGTTATGAATTACTCACCATGAATGTCTTAAAAAGACACAAAATTTGATCGCCCTTTAACCCATCCAGAGAACATTTGTAGACTATACAGATTATATTCAATGGATATGAATTAAGGCAACCATATGGGTGCTAAGCTCTTTGGTGGAGGGTGGGGGCATAAAAAGATGTGGGGTGATGTCGGGACTTCTTGAGTTTGACATTATTTAGGTGCTCTTGCCTGTGTACTGTTGTTTTATTTGTTTTGCATAAGATTCATACAGTAGTGGATGATTCAGGGCCTAAATATTTAACCGCCAACTGCACAGCAATGAATTTTCTCCAAATTTTATTCACAATCATTGATGACGTTATGAGGAAAATACATTTGTTTGAGGGCGAGGAGGGAATTCAGCAAAAGTGGGAACGCCAAATTGACAGCAACAAATTCTGTAAAGGACTTGACTTTGGGACTGACGTGTCACAGATGAATGGAAAATGGACATTGGGACTCGAGAGGCACTAGTTTACTCCTTGAGCACTGCCCTTAAACAAGGCATTGTTCCCTTCAAATTTGCAGCAATCTGTAGTATCCGTCTATATGTGAACTGGTTCTGTTCAAGGTCACAACAGAGCCTGGAACCTATTCCATCGAAATAAAAAGGTGGACTACACCGTGGACAGGTCACCAATCCCAAACCAGAAAAATGCTGTTTGTGCCCTTGGTTTAACTGACAACCTTGGTCATGGCAACCAACACAACAGTAGGTTAGCGGTAAGAATGACTATTATATAACGTGGTTTCCTAGTTACAAAGTACAAAAATGGATTTTATATTTGACTTTTCAAAAGACAATTATCAGTCCAGGCTTAGTTATCAGAACTTTTTGTTCTGAGTGTATTTCCATGATGGTGATAATTCAGTCATGGTGCATTCTGTTTTTCCACTCTCACACTACTGTTCTTTTGTCATCATCTCTTGCCAGGACACCATTAACAACAATTCATTAGGGAAGAAGGACAGCTGGAAAGATTCCCGATCTTCATCCCCGCACATTACAGGTATGGACAGTTAGATACCATGGGCGCAAATTTCATGGCTCAGCGCAAGTCTCGCTCAAAGTGCAGTCTAACCTGTATGCATGGATGGAGTTTTCTTTCTATTGGCATTTTTGGCAATGTGCGCAGGTAGACGTAGGCATTTGTGCAGTTGGGCAAGTGAACGCAGCAAACTTGATTCCCTGCTTATCAAAGCTGGTCCCCTCATTCCCTTAAAAATTCAGCACATATGAAGTGCACGGCCTACATAAAGTTTGTTTATAAAGAACTTCAAAAAGGTCACCACTTGCGGATGATGTAAAGTTGGCAGCTGCAAAGCCTTCATTCCACGCACAGCCAGACATACACACACGCACACACACACACACCACTTGTGCCCCAGTCAGGTGGTGGTTTTAAAAATATAAAACATCCACTTATGCATCCATCCATTATCTGAGCCACGTTTCCTCACAAGGGTTGCAGGCGTGCAAGAGCCTATCCCAGCCATCTTCGGGCAGTAGGCAGGTTAGACTCTGGACTGGTTGCCAGCTAATCGCAGGGCACACATATGCAAACAACCACTCAAGCTAAAATTAAACATAATGATAGAAATAATAATGTGTTCATCAAATTGATTCT
The DNA here is from genome assembly GCF_059441095.1 of Idiotropiscis lumnitzeri. Lineage (NCBI taxonomy): Eukaryota > Metazoa > Chordata > Actinopteri > Syngnathiformes > Syngnathidae > Idiotropiscis > Idiotropiscis lumnitzeri. The sequence goes on along the minus strand of NC_142396.1, from coordinate 19,520,065 downwards.
ACAATGAGTCAGAGGTTCTTGAGGGGTCCACATACCGTATTTTCCGAACTATAAGGCGCACATGTATATAAGTCGCGGCAACTCCTTTTTGGGGAAAAAAAACAAACAAACAAAATATAAAAAACAATATACAAGCTGCACCAGGCTATAAGCCACAGTTTGCTATGTTAAAAAAAAAAATTTTGTTTTACTGCATGTACTGACTGATGTTGTACTGTGAATGCACATAAAGGTACATAAATAGATTGTTTGAACAGTGCCTATTAACACGGCAATGACTTTGCCAGAAAAGAACAGACACAGGAGAAAAAAAAATTGAGATTCATTTAGCGTAATTTCTGAATTATAGAGCACCCCTACCGGTGAAAGAAACATCCACATAAAAGCCGCACCTTTGTATTAGCCGCATGGATCAAAATCTAGGAAAAAAGTAGTGGCTTATAGTCCGGAAAATACGGTATATGTGCGGAGCTCAGAAACCACCAAAATCCACCAAATCCTTTTACAACACTTGCGCCACAACGTAGACCGGGTTTCACCTGGTCTCAATTCTACTCATCTCTCTGACACCACATTATCAGCTTGGCATCGGCGGTGTGAAATAGAAAACGTCCTTGGTGCGCCGGAATTGCCAAGGTGCGGTATGGCCTGCCAAATTCCCAAACATGCTAAACTAGACTTACTGTGACAGTTCAAGACAACAATGCACCAGTTTTTACATTGAGTGTACGTGCGCCTGTCCATGAAAAAAGAGCATCCATGTGGAAAAATGGAAAAAGAAATTAAATGTAATAATAATCATCAGTCATTGTGTACAAGAAAACGATTTTGAGATTTTGAGACAATAAGGAATAAGCTTTTACATTTCTTCATTACATAAAAAATAAATAATAATAATAATACAACTCCGACTGGCCGGGCCTCAAGTTGAGGTCTGTAAAAACTTTAAAGGTTGGTAAACAATGAGATAAATACATATGTTTCTTTTTCTTCATTGGATACACTCTTACATTTCTTCATTACCCGTGCAATTTACCAAACTGATACTTAAATAATAATGATCCCTGTCCTGGCAAAGTAAGTACAAATCTAAAGAATGGGTGGAACTCAAAACTACAGTATTTTCTTGTTGAGTATGGCTTTTCTAGACCTTTCCCAATTTCTACATCAGGTTACCTAATAAATAATCAAATGCTTTTCTTTGTGTTTTAAGGGGATCAGACACAGCCCGATAGCCAATCAAAAGCAGAGGTCAAAGTCCGACTCTGCACCCGCCGTCCAGCCCCTAAACCTCCAACTGCCAATGGGGGCAACAGCAGAGCCAGCACTCAAACAGCAGCTGGCGAAGCGCGAGCTCGACCACGAGAAAAACAGCCGCAAGGCGCCACCCACACTCAGTCCTTCAGCATGCCTAGGAGCCAAAGGAGAGGGGGAGCAGCGGGAGCAGGAAGAGGAAGAGGGGGAGGGAGAGGAACAGGTGCAATGAGAGAGAGGAGCTTGGGGGACATAAGAGGGAAAGATGGAGTGACATCAGGGAGGGAAGAACGAAGAGGTGGAAGACTGTGCGATGAGTCCAAAGGGAAGGAGAAAGAGAAGACCATAAATCAAAGAGCAAAAGAAGCAAATGGACTTAAAAGTTCAGGCTCTGATGGGAGGGGAAAACTATCTGCCAAAAAGGATAACCTGGGTGGAAGGGGCAAGCCCAACAACTCACTCCCTAACCAGGTTTACCTGACGGCCATGGTGGTCCCACGCACACCAGTAGCTCCAAGAAAAGAGGGCAAGACCCAGGTCCAAGGTAATAAATTGATCTTTTTTTGGACGGTCCGTTCCCCGCCCTGCAGGCGCGATCTTTGTACCGTTCCGGCCTCGAACCTCCATCCTTATTCATAAAAATTTTTGGCCCCCAACCTCGTTACCCAAATAAATAAATACATAAAATAAAAGCGTCCGTGCATGAAGCTGCCGCGCGAGAGATGCGAATGGCAGAGGTTTATTTAAACATCATTAGCTGGCTAATTTACAATTAGAATCCACTTAGCTTATTATGGGCTTATTATGGTTTTATTTGTCTCCTTTGTCTCCTTCTTTCCACGAACGTGCCCAATGCAAGTAAGTACGCACTGTTGGTCTTTTAAGGGATTGCGGTGTTGCCCCCCCCCTCTTGTATGCTCCATTATTAGGTGGGAGGTGCGGGTTACATGCTGCCAGAATAAGGTAATACAGGCACGCTTGAACGCACACTGCTGTCTCACGTCTCTTCATACACAAGCAGTTGGCAGTGGCGCTTTTGACACGTTCGCTGCAATTTTTGTCGTATGCCCATTTTGTGAGTTGGCTGATCACATGCACGAGGGCCGATTTGTGGGCCGGATCAAAATCACAATCCGGCATTTGTTAATCAAACCCTTTTTTTCGATCCCCGCCCCAAAAATGAGCGCCCGGAGGTGTGCTTTAACCTGGTGTTCATTATGAACAATCTATGACACGCATAAAAAAAATCCAATAGCAAAGCAACGCTTGGATTTAGGAGGCTGGGGTTGTCCTCCCAATAACGCAATTCCACGTCTCGTTGTCTTTTGTCTTATGAGCACATAAGAGAGTTCTTCTCAAATAAAATTAAATATAGTCTTGAAAACGAAACTATTCATCAAAATCCATGTTTATGAACTAATCTTTGTTTATTTGCTTGTTTTCCTAGGCCAAAACCATGACAGGAAAAGTCAAAATCCTCCTGTTCGTTCCCAGTCGAGCGGTGAGGGGGCATCCAACAGAATGTCCCTCAGCTCAGACACTGAAGGACCTCCACCAGAACCCCAGCATTCCCCTTTATCCCATCCAGCAAATCCTGACATCCGAGAAGAAGAAGGCGAGGGAGCATCTTCTACCTGGAAAGCCCATCAAAGTACAGAATCCTGTCCTGAAAGTGATGCAAAAGCCAAGACGGCCCAGACAACAGTGAAGCCAGTGCATGGAAAGGGTGAAAACGTAACTGAGGCTGAGAGCATCAAATCCGTCTCTCAGGGAATTCTTGTACGCGCACAAACTGTACCAAAGAATGAAGCATCTGCAGTGTTAAATTATGACTCTGTGAAATACAATCTGGCGGTTGATGAATACGCTCAACTGGAAGTGGTTGGCGTCAAGGACTGCTTGCACAGTAAGAGTGGACACAATGACGACAGCGATGCTGAGACGGTCTATCAGTCGGCTAATGAGGAAGAAGACCCTGAATATGAGGAGGAGAGGAAAAGGAAAGAGGAAGAAGCAAGGAAGCAAGGTGAGACGTTTTTAAATCAAACTTGCAAGGACAATTTCTCATTGAGGAATTTTGGGGGGAATCTTAGTGTTGTAATGGTTAAACATGTTCGTATTACACGGTTGTTAACACTGACACTATAAGAGTGAGTGTGAGTGACATTGACACCTGAAGTCATCTGCGATAGGCTCCTGCATCCCTAATGAAGACAAGCAGAATAGAAAATGGATGAATCGATGTTTTATGTGCTCTCAGAGCCATATGTAGCAATCCTTTCAACTAGAGCTGGCCATAAGAATGAAGCGTAAAGTCATGTGATTTTCATTAACGGTTTTAGGATTTGGAAATTACAGACTGTACTGTTACTTTCTGCGTTTTCTGCTCCAAGGGCGGAGGAGAGAAGAAGAACTGAATAGAAAGGAGGAAGAGAAGAGAAAGATGAAAGAAGAAGACTTGAGGAGGCGGCGAGAGGAGGAAGTGAAGAGAAGAAGGGAGGTGGTGGCGAGGGTCAGCAAGCAGCCCAAAATAATGTCAACCAAATCATCAGACCATGATGAGTCAAATGGGGGGAGAGCAAGTGCGCCCAGAAGCAAGAAATTCCTCAACTTGTTTTCTTCTGACAATGCCTACAGTTCCACTGGTTTGTTACCTCCTGTACTCTGGTATATTTTTTTTTGGGTTAGATTCATCAAGAAAGGTGTATAAATAAGAAACGTATTGCTCTAGATTCTGGAGTCTCTTAATACAATTATACATTTTGTTCCCATGAAGACCCCTTGTGGGATAAAATGATAATATAGAAAAGCAAAAAGTGAGCAATTCCTATTTTTCAGGTGCTGGCTCATTTGGTGTGTTTTCTTGTGTCTTGGATGGAGTGGAGCAACAACAGAGCCACAGAGCCGTGTACAGGTCAACGAACGCATTTGCATGTTAACATTCTGATCGCTGGCTCGTGTCAAGCAAGATGTCGGACTGAAATGTGTTGTTCTTCATCCATGATTAGGTTTGTTCCCCGTCATTCTGATGAGCTGTATCTGGAGACAGATGACCCTGTCTTAATTCTCAACCAGTCTGAGGATTTGTGGTGTCAGGGTTACAACATGAGGACCGGAGCTACTGGGATCTTCCCTGCTTTCTATGCCGTCAGGCTGACCAAAAATACTAACAAAGGTGACAAATTCATTAGAATTGCCACTTTCTATTTCAGTCTTGACATGGGAGAAGTATGACTATGGTGCAATCAGAGGTATAGGAACCCATGGCTTGTACTGTCGCCCCAAAGCAAGTAGCTGGCTCACATCAATGTGGAGTTCATGCTCTATGTTCTCCCTGTAGTTGCTTAGGTTTCTTTTGGTACTCCAGCTAAATCCCACAGTCTAAAAAACTTTACCGAACAATGATGCACAGTTTAAAGTTGAATAACAACTCATGTCACACCCCAAACAGAAATGTCCTAAAAGGTATATATAGTGAAATATATATATCTGTTGGATACATAGGTTAATTGTACCTCACACAAGCATGCGCTCTCGCGGCACACAAATGTGCCACACTACAGTGGTAGCAAACAATAAAGTAGGTCTTAGAGGTCCAGGCCATGTTTACTTTATGTGTGTATGTGGCTAAACAAATGATGCACACGGGACATAATGTAGATGTTATACTCAACATGCAGGTTTGGAGTTTTTTTTTGGCTCACTTTTGACTTTTCCAAACACCAGAAAGAATAAAGTCGCTCAAATGCGACAGAGAGGCTTAATTTTGGAATAGTTAGAAGAGACCTCGTGATAAGTGGCGTGGGAGCACAAATACCTGAGTGCCGGCAACGAATGCAACATCACCATTGTTCTGTCAATTTCCTTCACTTTCATAGATTATATGATATCATATGTGATTTTCTTTTTTCAACTCTCGCTCACTCAGGACAAAAGGATGGTTCGATAGAGCAGTTCCTGGTGCGATTCTTAGGTTCTGTTCAAGTCCCTATCCACAAAGGCTGTGATGTGCTGTGTGCTGCCATGCGCAAGGTAAACAAACACAAACATAACAAACTGCAAGCGTCATAAACGTTGAAGACGAAAATAACATTTTGAACATGTATTAATACTGCATGTAAATGAGGGACAGCTGTATCAAAGTCACTGTGTAACTCCCTCCGCAGGCACGACAAACACAAATGGTTTTCTTTTGGTAACTGGTTTAATGAAGGCGTCTTACTCCATCACACCGTGAAAACTGTACACAAATAAATAATACAATTGACAAGCTACCTTGATAAAAACAACAAAGTAACTAATGTCACATACTGAAACAATATAGAAACGAAAAATACCTCGTTGGCTGCTGCCGCAAAAGAGGGAATTGAAGGGTGAATTTGTTGAGGTGATAATTTGTCCTCCTTGTCTCTATTCTTGCTAAGGTTTGGGTGAAGTGACCGCAGGGTCAAACCAGTTGATCATCTACACGTGTGGGGCCAAACCGGGAAGTATTTAAAGGGAAACGGAAGGCAAGGGCGTGTCCTCCAAACAATGCAATACTATGTGCATAATTAAATGCAAATACTAATGTGTAAATTACTTAACTGCATAAATTAACTATACATATGAATAACTAATAAGGAACAAATAAATTAAATCCATGCCCAATTATGGCTACATTTACACACTGTGCACTCAATTGTTCATTTGTTCGAACCAACAATTGTTTTTTTTATTTCCGATTTCCTCCCACATTCCAAAAACATGCATGGCAGGTTGATTGGTTACTCTAAAGTGTGAGCGTAGATGGTTGTTCGTCTTTGTGTGCCCTGCGATTGGCTGGCAACCAGTTCTGGGTGTACCCCGCCTACTGCCCGAGGACAGCTGGGATAGGCTCCAGCACCCACCGCGACCCGAGTTAGGAGAAGCGGTATAGATAATGGATGGATGGATGTATTCCCATGTGTTTAAGGAATTATGGATCAGAAACCAAAGCTATTAAAATCCTACGTTGTTCCCATTCACTTGTTTTAAAATTTGAAGGAAACAAAGGTAAAGGTAGAATTTTTACATATCGTCGCTTGTCTTTGCGTGTTTACAACGCTGCTGTGGTGTGTCCTCAGACAAGTTCACTGACTGACTTCAGAAGTCATGTGCCAACAGGTTGCATATAACAGGCGATTAGCAGGGCAGCCTCCCTCAGCGTGCGTGGTCGAGGTCAGTGTGAGGGGTGTGAAGATCAGCGTCCAGGACCAGTGTCACTCTGCTCACAGGGTAAGTGCAAAATGACACTCACTACTCACTTTCTATGCTTTCTTTCATATTCTTTATTTTGTTGTCTCTCTTCCAGGGAGACCAATGTTTCCATTTCTTCCATTTGAAAAACATCTCATTTTGTGGCTGCCATCCAAAACATAGCAAGTAAGTGGCACTAAGGAGTTACCACAACGACATTCCAGAAGTCATCAGTTTAACATTGTCTCTACACTGCCAATTGATTTCTACGCTCACTGCTAGTGACTCTAATTATCGTACTGCAGGTACTTTGGTTTCATCACCAAACATCCTGACCAACAACGCTTTGCCTGTCATGTAATGATGGCAGACACAACTTTACATCCTCTGGCCAAGTCAGTAGGGTAGGCTGTCTTCTATTCTGCTCTGTCTTACACATTATGCATTATCCACTTCAATTTTATTGCAGTCTATTCAAAAGTATTTAGAGGTATGATCGGGTGATGATGTTACACTACTAACTATGAAACCAAATTAAGTTTCAAATTGTTTGTGGTTTTTTTACCATGACAATTCAAATTAATGACTACTAAATGCAACATCATACATGCAGACATGATAACTAGTAACTGTTTGTTGTGGTGTTTTACATATTCAATAAATGTACAAGTAAATTAGAGACACAGCATCAGACTTTATCTAAATCCTTCTTTCTGTCACGTCTAAACCGTTTACCTTCATGTTTTACAGGAAAGCCTTCCAACAGTATTACAAGGAACACATTGGCTACTCTTGTCCCACTGAAGACATCTTCATTGACTAACACTTCTTTTTGCTTCAAGAAACAGTATGTCCTAAATATTTATCGGTGTGCATGTGCAAGCTATCCATTTGTGTAGACATACATGCACACACATAGATGAGCAAACATGAACATGAATAACCAGATACAAGACAGATAGAGCTCTGAGTTTTTTTTGTTTTTTGTTTTTTTATTTTACGACTGTTATGTGGACATGATCCTGGTAGGGTTGGCAGACTGTAGTGGAAACCAACACAAAATATATAATAATTCTAATAAAACACACACACACCCTTTTCCCCTTTGACCTCTTGCCGTTGACCGATGAACTGGTTGGGCACTCCTGACCGAGTTGGTAATCATTGCACCATGACAACCCACAAAGTCAAATACAACGCAATATATTTCTTGTCACTGAAGATCGAACAACTGACATAGCAGGGAATTTACGTGTTTCATCATTCAGCAAAAGAAGCGCTGCACATTGTAATTCCTTCTAAACATCTCTTACATTTAGGGACTACGATACAGAAGAAGCCTTTTGGAAAACCGGGGAAGCAACTTCAGCTACAAAGAAGTCGTCCAGATGCCTTGGAGGGAGTCTTGGTGACGGGGTTACACCACAAACTGGACCACCTCGTTGAGTTTTGTGAGACTGGGTGCATGTTTGATTTCCTTCTTGTCTGCATCCACATACAGACAACTCCTCTCGCCTGTAGCTACTCGATGTCAGCTGGAAGGTCGGACCACATGTGAACAATCCATAATTGTAACCTGCCCTGGACCACATAGACGCAAAACAGAATGTAGATTATGACTCGGACTATAAGGTTTAAACGACAACAAAATCATGTTTAGATAATCAACAGAGACAATTTTGTGACAACAAATTTTGGCAACATTCAAAAACTTCACATCAACGCATTCCTTCAATCAGTCAGACAGATTTGACCCTCTAATCATGAACAGTTGTTCTCAGAGGTTCACCTACCACACGGGCAGTGTTATGTATCCTGCATCTGTTAGATGTTTCCCTCCTCCAACACACCTAATTCAAATGATCAGGATTGTTTTCAGGCTCCTGCAAGGCTTGCTGTTGAGCTGGTCATTTCAATCAGGTGTGTTGGAGGAGGGAAACCTCTAAAACATGCAGGATAGGGGTGCTCAAGGACTGGATTTGGAAATCCCTTCCCGAGGGTATGTACATTTATGAACACAACTGCGTAAATGAATTTGAGTTGTTGCCACAAGAAAAGCTCTCTGAGCCATCTTAAACTAACCATTGAGCTCTACATCCATATTGACACAATGTCCTTGTCATTCACTTGAAGAAAACTGTGTTTTCCTTTTGTTCCCATATGCAATATTTTTAATGCAATTATTTACAGTTTATTTTGCTCTAATAGCTCTGAAAGCACAGTGGATCTTTGCTCCAATAGTGGTCAATCTGCAATTCCGGATTTGAATGGAAGGAGCATGAATTGAGCATTTGTCCTCAGCAAGCTGCATCATTTTTCTTGATCGTTTTGGGTAAAGGCAAGTCAACTGCTTGAACTAAACTAAATCCTTGTGCCTCTCCTCTCATTAAATTAGCTTCTTAATCAATTCAGCACAGCAAACAAGGGCTTCTTATTAAAAACTTCAAGTCGCTGTTGTAATGTTAGCACGATAAAGTACCATAAAGTAATGGCCCTGCTTGATTTTTTTGCACATACTGTATGAAAATAAAGTGTTTAAAAAGAGCATATAGAAAAATATAACTTTTTATCTTATAACCCCAAGACAATCTACCGTTGTCCAACTGTTTCCCAGATGACTGATTTTTTTTCACCACAAAAATACATGGTATTCCAAGTAGGGGTTGCATGACTTCAGATTTACGCAGAAGGTACACAAAAGCATTGACATGAGACAATGCTCGAAACCTGTCCGTGTTTTGGGCCCACCACAGCAGCGGGTTCTGCATGGTGGGAATTCGCCGTGTTTGCAATAATGACGGACCTTTTCCTGCCGTAGAATCATTTCCCACTCTCCTTTTACAATGATAAAAAATGTTCAAAACCCTCTTGAGCCGGGCTTTTTTTTCACTTGATTGGTTCTCCCTAACTTTACAAGAGCCACACATTCGGAAATAGGAGACAAATTTGATCAATTAAGATAGTTGACTCATCTCATGCTGCACACTCATTTTTTGCTGCAAGCAGCTCTGCCTCCTCCTCAAGCCATAACCACGTGATTAGCGACCTGTCAACGACATGCTCTAAACCGGGGATGGGCTACTTGAATGCTAGAGAGGGTCACAATTTTTCATCAGTGCTACTCGGGGACCACATAAGATCACGCACTTCCCAATCAGATGTATGACGATAGTGCCATTTTAAATAGGGCCAAAATATGTGCTATTAATACATTTAATTTTCAAAACATTTATCGATGTATTTGTAAAAGATCCACTATCCAAATCCTACAACAAAGGGTTTGAAGCAAACGCACTATCCACACACTGATAGGGCTGTTGCATGAAAAATAGCATTCAAAGACAGCATAAAACTGTGAACGTCAAAACTATTCCGTTTGTGCATTTTTTTTTTCAAAAACAAATCACTCAAAATGTCATTTTAAATCTGAAATAAAAATCATTGGTCTTACAAATGTGTTAATATAGGACAGTGTAAGACCCAGGAGTCGCACAACTAATATCAAGGGGCTACTTAGAGTGTGGTTGGAGGCCACTTGTTGCCCATCCCTGCTCGACTTGATATTTTGGAGCAGTAAAACCGACAATAGGCTCGTCTGTACAACCCTTATTCCTTACATGAAGTTCTCAAAAGCTCAGTGCAGTGACATGTTCAACACTGCATCTTTTTATCCTATCAGCCAACATCATCCTCAGCCAGGCATTTAGGGACTGGGATGTACTGGAACCAAGGTAAATGTTCTATAAATAGTAAATAACTATCGTGTTCCCGTGAGATGCAGATAGCACGAATTCTATGTCAGGCTTGTAAGATTCGTTTGCCTTGTTGCGTTGGAAACCCGAAATTCCGACATTCTTGCGTTAATAAACGCACCAATATTTGTAGCGCAACATAATCCTGTTTCTCGAGGGCCGGTGTTCTGCCTATTTTCCATCTTTACCTGCTGCAACACACCTGATTCAAATAATCAGGATCGGTATCGTGCTTCTTGAGGCCCAGCTGATTATCTGATCATTTGAATCAGGTGTGTTGCAGTAGGGCGCGATGGAAAACAGGCAGGACACCGGCCATCAAGGAACAGGATTGACGACCCCTGTTATACAGCATCAATATCGACTATTTTACCAGAGATTTTTGTCACCTTACGTGGCGGCGCAAGTGGAGGGGACGTATCATGACATTCATAAATTTGAGGGGGGCGTGTCCGCCCGTGCCCTCAGATCAGATGATTTTGGTTTGTTATTTCCTGCTTAAATCTGATCTCACCAGTGTGGCACTCTCTGGAATAATTGTGAGAACATTAACCTCAACTGCAAATTAATTTATGTTTCTAAGCACCTCAGTGTATGCAAATCATCCGGCCTTCACGCTCACCAGATCTCAACCCACAAATGTGTAGTGCTGCCTTATCAAGTGAATTCATCCACCAGAACGTGAACTTTATCATGTCCTGTGATTGATAACACAAGCTGCTAAACCGTATATCAGATTTAAGCAGGAAATGTATGTTGAAGTGTTTTATGCAAAAGGAGTGCCTATTTATTTTTCTTACATGATTATATTTCTGTTCTGTCTGTATTTACTGTTGTCTTGGGATGAGAACCATATTTGTACATCTTTATATTAATTTGGTAATGGATAACATGGCTATTTCAAGTGGAGAAAATAAGCGGTAATGAAATCAGCAGCAGGTTTCAAGCGTAAAATGGAATTTTTGATGTAAAGTAGAATTACAATTAGAACACATAGCTATAACGTTTCAAAATTGATCAATTTCAAAATTTAGGGGGGAAAAACTTCCAATGACTGTCCAACTGCAGTGGAGCTTGTTTTGACCACGACAAAGTCTTACTTCATCTGTTCAATTAAGCATCTTAGGGATCAACTGTACATAATTATCAATATACATAAAGACCATATGTTTGTATAGAATGTATCAGTTTGACCAACACATGGGAGATACACTGCATGATATTGATGTGGAATTATGCACAGACTGGTGCTGATGATGGTTAATTGGTTATCCTTGTCAATAAAACACATTCACAACTGCGAAAACGAGATCTTCATTTGTATGATATCACATGTACCAACTGGCCACATTAAAACTGCTTCAACAAGCTAATAAGATCAAATACAGGACCTGCATTTTTATATCTTGAGAAAGATAATATACTAATATACTAAAAAAATTTAAATTTGTTGTGTACCCAACCAAAATATTAAAAACATGTGTCAGTAACGACATAGTGCAATTCAATTCTTCCCCACTGCAAGCAAATAATCCTGATTATTACTTCTCCAACAGCGTGAATCAAAACAGAACATTATCTTTGTTGTCAGCGAGAAAAATGGCCTTTGCAAAAACCACAAACTTCTGGAATTCAAAAGTTCTCCATCGAACTGGAAAAAACACAGTTTTTCAGTGACCATCAGCTAATTTAGCTAGATTTATTCACATTAGTAAGGCTATGGGAAGATGTTTTGACAGCAAAACAAAAAAAAAACACCCAACATGCACGAAACACATTCCTTCTTGGTACAAGCATTGAACACTAAGTTAATAAGCAAGAGAAACCTACCGTATTTTCCGAACTATAAGCCGCTACTTTTTTTAACCATGCGGCTCACCGTAGAGGAACACGATGTGAGGCGCGCGCTCCTGGCTATTAACCCCAGGAAAGCTACTGGACCCGACGGAATACCAGGCAAAGTCCTCAGAGCATGTGCCCACCAACTGTCACATGTTTTCTGCAGGGTCTTCAACCGCTCCCTGGCTCAAGCAGTCATCCCCTCCTGCTTGAAAACATCCACCATTATTCCTGTCCCCAAAAAGTCACCCGCCGTCCACCTGAATGACTACCGTCCTGTTTCTCTCACACCAGTCATCATGAAGTGCTTCGAGAGGCTGGTTCTCCAGCACATCAGGGACTGCCTTCCTCCCACTCTGGACCCCTACCAGTTTGCATACCGGGCTAACAGATCCACTGAGGACGCCATCGACACTGCTCTGCATGTTATGCTGGGCCACCTGGAACAACAGCAGAGCTATGCCAGGATGCTCTTTGTGGACTACAGCTCGGCATTCAACACGATCATCGGACATCCTCGTCGCCAAACTGGACATTCTCGGCCTCCCTGCCCTCACACGCATCTGGATTAAGGACTTTCTGACCAACAGACCCCAGACTGTGTTGCTCGGCCCCTACACGTCCTCCACCCGTACGCTGAGCACCGGTTCCCCTCAAGGATGCGTGCTGAGCCCTCTCCTGTACGCCCTCTACACCTACGACTGCAGCCCGGCCCACGGCAACAACTCCATCGTCAAGTTTGCTGACGACACGACAGTGGTCGGTCTGATCTCGGAAGGTGACGAGACAGCCTACAGAGAGGAGGTAAAGAGGCTGACGGCTTGGTGCGAGGACAACAGACTGCAACTCAACATTGCAAAAACAAAGGAGATTGTCATCGACTTCAGGAGGAACAAGACGGTGCCGCCCCTCCTCTGGATCGAAGGCGTGTGTGTGGAGAGGGTCCACATTTTCAAGTTCCTGGGAGTACAGATCTCCGACGACCTTTCTTGGACTCACAACACCACAGCAGTGGTAAAGAAGGTCCACCAGCGTCTGCACTTCCTGAGGGTCCTCAGGAAATTCAACCTGGACAGGAAGCTGCTGCTGGCCTTCTACCACTCGTCCATCGAGAGCCTGCTGACGTACTGTGTCTCCACCTGGTACAGCGGCTGCACTGAGGCGGACAGAGTGAGGCTCCAGAGGACAGTCAAAACAGCGCAAAGGATTATTGGCTGCCCTCTCCCCTCACTGTCGGACATCTACACCGCCCGGTGCCTCAGAAGGGCTCTCAACATCGTCAAAGACAATACCCACCCAAACTCACACCTGTTCGACCTGATGCCCTCTGGCAGGCGCTACAGATGCATCAAATCAAGGACCAATAGACTGAGAAACAGTTTCTTTCCAAGAGCCATCTCCATTCTAAACTCTCACACACACACACACGACCACCCTTACCTTGCAGAACAGCAACGTGATGTGTTTTTATATACCCTTCAGTATTATTTTCCATTGCACTAACTATTCTCTTATTTATCTAATTTAGAATAGAATAGAATAGAAATCCCTTTATTGTCATTGTACTCAAGTGTGCAACGAGATTAGAGGGCTCCCCTCTCCAGTGCAATACAACAATAATACAGACAAATATATAAATTAGATAAATAAAGAAGACAGTGCAATGGAATTCAGTACTGAATAGGGCATATAGAAACACACACACATCACAATGCTGTTTTGCGAGGTTAGGGTGGTCTCGTGTGTGTGTGAGAGTTCAGTATGGAGATGGCTCTCGGAAAGAAACTGTTTCTCAGTCTATTGGTCCTTGATTTGATGCATCTGTAGCGCCTGCCAGAGGGCATCAGGTCGAACAGGTGTGAGTTTGGGTGGGTATTGTCATTGACGATGTTGAGAGCCCTTCTGAGGCACCGGGCGGTGTAGATGTCCGACAGTGGGGGGAGAGGGCAGCCAATAATCCTTTGCGCTGTTTTGACTGTCCTCTGGAGCCTCACTCTGTCCGCCTCAGTGCAGTCGCTGTACCAGGTGGAGACACAGTACGTCAGCAGGCTCTCGATGGACGAGTGGTAGAAGGCCAGCAGCAGCTTCCTGTCCAGGTTGAATTTCCTGAGGACTCTCAGGAAGTGCAGACGTTGGCGGACCTTCTTTACCACTGCTGTGGTGTTGTGACTCCAAGAAAGGTCATCGGAGATCTGTACTCCCAGGAACTTGAACGTGTGGACCCTCTCCACACACACGCCTTCGATGCAGAGGGGGGGCGGCAGCGTCTTGTTCCTCCTGAAGTCGACGACAATCTCCTTTGTTTTAGCAGAGTTAAGGTGCAGTCTGTTGTCCTTGCACCAAGTTGTCAGTCTCTTTACCTCCTCTCTGTAGGCTGTCTCGTCACCTTCCGAGATCAGACCGACCACTGTCGTGTCGTCAGCAAACTTGACGATGGTGTTGTTGCCGTGGGCCGGGCTGCAGTCGTAGGTGTAGAGGGCATACAGGAGAGGGCTCAGCACGCATCCTTGGGGGGAACCGGTGCTCAGCATGAGGGTGGAGGACGTGTAGGGGCCGAGCAACACAGTCTGGGGTCTGTTGGTCAGAAAGTCCTTAATCCAGATGCGTGTGAGGGCAGGGAGGCCGAGAGTGTCCAGTTTGGCGACGAGGATGTCTGGGATGATCGTGTTGAATGCCGAGCTGTAGTCCACAAAGAGCATCCTGGCATAGCTCTGCTGTCGTTCCAGGTGGCCCAGCACAACATGCAGAGCAGTGTCGATGGCGTCCTCAGTGGATCTGTTAGCCCGGTATGCAAACTGGTAGGGGTCCAGAGTGGGAGGAAGGCAGTCCCTGATGTGCTGGAGAACCAGCCTCTCGAAGCACTTTATATATTTATCTGAATTATTGTTGTATTGCACTGGAGAGGAGAGCTCTCTAATCTCATTGCGCACTTGAGTACAATGACAATAAAGGGATTTCTGATTCTGATTCTGATTCTAATACAGCGTAGCGGCTTTTATGTGGATTTTTCTTTCACCGGTAGGGGCGCTCGATAGTTAAAAAAATATACTAAATAAATCTCGATTTTTTTTTTCTTGGGTCTGTTCTGTTTTAATTAGCAAAGTTGGTGCCGTGTTAAAAGGCACTGTTTTAACAATATGTTTATGTACCTTAATGTGCATTCACAGTACAAAACCGTTCTGTACATGCAGTAAACAACAATTTTTTTCAATGTAGAAAACTGCGGCTTATAGCCTGGTGTGGCTTGTATATCATTTTTGTGTGTTTTTTTCCAAAAAGAGTTGCTATGGCTTATTCACGTGTGCCTTGTAGCCTGAAAAGGTTTGTGTGCATTTTTTCCTTTATTTTCATTGTGCCAATTTATGAAAAGGGTACAGACAGAAAATAATTAAGTTTTAATTTACAACATTTGATTCACTACTTTTTTACTTTTACTTTAGTACCGTATTTTAATGGCTGGGTTACCACCTAAAGTCCATCCAGCATCAGAACATTGCCAAACAAATCCCTCGAGTCATTCATTGTTACTGACAGGTTCGCCGGTAGGCGAGGAGGAGGTGGACCCAGAGGTGCGAGGAAGCAGGGAAAAGGGTAAACTAAAGGGAATTTATTAAATTAATCAAATGAGGACAAACAACATGGCATGGACAAACAAACGTGGCAGGGTGCAAAATGACTAAGACGAACTAAACGTGACTAAACAGAACAAAAGCCGAGGAACAAGACAGTGACAAAAACCAGGGACATGAGAGGGAGCGAGAGCAAGAACATGGCCGTGAAGGAGATCAGGGAGCGGTCGTGACAGTCCAAACGGAGTAGCAGGAGTAGTGTTCCGACCCCGGGTTGTCGGAGTGAGGTGTTTAAATAGTCCAGTCAATAGGGGAGCAGATGGGAATCAGGTGTGTTGATGATAACGGGGAACAGGTGCGTGGCTGGTGAGACAGAGTGCTGGGGGGAAACGCCCTACTCAGCTGACAAACATAAACAAAAGTGCACATGGTAGGAAAGTGACAAAAACAATAACAAAAGCACATGCAGACGAAAACAATGACAAAAACCCCTGTCATGCCCGACGCGGATCATGACAGTACCCCCCCCTCAAGGGACGGATTCCAGACGTCCCACAAAAAGAAAACCATGTCCAAAAACGAGGGTGGGCGGAAGGGGTCGGGCGGTGGGTCAACGACCCGTGATCGAAACCGGTCTGGCGGATGTCCGGGAGGCCAGACCAGCGAGTCCTTTCGTGGCCATTCAGGCGGCCGTCCGGGTGGCCGAACCCGCAAGTCCAGTCGTGGCCATTCGGGCGGGCGTCCGGGAGGCCAAACCAGGGAGTCCGACTGTGGCCATTCAGGCGGGCGTCCGGGAGGCCCAGATCGCCACATCGAGTGCGCCGCCGAGGCTGAGACGAGAAGCGGCGGTGGGTCGAGGGGCTCAGCCGAGGCAGAGGCTTGGAGCGGCGGCGGACCGGACGCAGCCGAGACAGAAACTTGGAGCGACGGCTGGTCGTCCAGCCCCGCCGAGTCAGGAACGTGGAGCGGCGGCGGGTCGTCGAGCCCCGCTGAGTCAGGAACGTGGAGCGGCGGCGGGTCGTCGAATCCCGCCGAGGCAGGAACGTGGAGCGGCGGCGGGTCGTCGAATCCCGCCGAGGCAGGAACGTGGAGCGGCGGCTGGTCCTCGAGCCCCGCCGAGACAGGAACGTGGAGCGGCGGCTGGTCCTCGAGCCCCGCCGAGACAGGAACGTGGAGCGGCGGTGGACCGTCGGACGCCGCCGAGGCCGTGACGAGAAGCGGCGGCGCATCGTCGAAGGCCGCCGAGGCAGAGTCGAGAGGCGGCGGCGTGTCGTCGTCCACCACCGAGGCAGGAGCCAGGAGCGACCATGGGTCGTCGAGCGCTGCCGGGGCAGGCCCTTGCAACGGGCGCAGGACAGGCGCCGTCGGATCCTTGACCGGAAGCGGACGCGGGACAGGCTCCGCCGGAACGTGAGCTTGGGGCGGACGCACAACGTGCTCCGCCGGAACGTGAACCTGGGGCGGACGCACAACGTGCTCCGCCGGAACGTGAACCTGGGACGGACGCACAACGTGCTCCGCCGGAACGTGAACCTGGGTCGGACGCACAACGTGCTCCGCCGGAACGTGAACCTGGGACGGACGCACAACGTGCTCCGCCTGAACGTGAACCTGGGACGGACGCACAACGTGCTCCGCCTGAACGAGAACCTGGGACGGACGCACAACGTGCTCCGCCTGAACGTGAACCTGGGACGGACGCACAACGTGCTCCGCCTGAACGTGAACCTGGGACGGACGCACAACGTGCTCCGCCTGAACGTGAACCTGGGACGGACGCACAACGTGCTCCGCCTGAACGTGAACCTGGGACGGACGCACAACGTGCTCCGCCTGAACGTGAACCTGGGACGGACGCTCAACGTGCTCCGCCTGAACGTGAACCTGGGACGGACGCTCAACGTGCTCCGCCTGAACGTGAACCTGGGACGGACGCACAACGTGCTCCGCCTGAACGTGAACCTGGGACGGACGCACAACGTGCTCCGCCGCCACATGGACTTGGGCCATCGGCAGGGCGCCGGAACGGGGCTCAGCAGCTGACGAGGAGCCGAGACGGGGCTCAGCAGCTGACGAGGAGCCGAGACGGGGCTCAGCAGCTGACGAGGAGCCGAGACGGGGCTCAGCAGCTGACGAGGAGCCGAGACGGGGCTCAGCAGCTGACGAGGAGCCGAGACGGGGCTCAGCAGCTGACGAGGAGCCGGGACGGGGCTCAGCAGCTGACGAGGAGCCGGGACGGGGCTCAGCAGCTGACGAGGAGCCGGGACGGGGCTCAGCAGCTGACGGGGAGCCTGAACGGGGCTCAGCAGCTGACGGGGAGCCTGAACGGGGCTCAGCAGCTGACGGGGAGCCTGAACGGGGCTCAGCAGCTGACGGGGAGCCTGAACGGGGCTCAGCAGCTGACGGGGAGCCTGAACGGGGCTCAGCAGCTGACGGGGAGCCTGAGTGGGACTCTGGAGGCTGCAGCGGACGAGGAACCGGCACGGGGGGCTGCAGCGGACGAGGAACCGGCACGGGGGGCTGCAGCGGACGAGGAACCGGCACGGGGGGCTGCCGCTGACGAGGAGCCGGCACAGGAGGCTGCCGCGAACGGGGAGCCGGCACTGGAGGCTGCAGCTGACGAGGAGCCGGCGCTGGAGGCTGCAGCTGACGAGGAGGCGGCACTGGAGGCTGCAGCGGACGAGGAGGCGGCGTTGGTTGCTGCAGCTGACGTGGAGGCGGCGTGGGTTGCTGCAGCTGACGTGGAGGCGGCGTGGGTTGCTGCAGCTGACGTGGAGGCGGCGTGGGTTGCTGCAGCTGACGTGGAGGCGGCGTGGGTTGCTGCAGCTGACGTGGAGGCGGCGTGGGTTGCTGCAGCTGACGTGGAGGCGGCGTGGGTTGCTGCAGCTGACGTGGAGGCGGCATGGGTTGCTGCAGCTGACGTGGAGGCGGCGTGGGTTGCGCAGCTGACGTGGAGGCTGCAGCGGGCCGGGCGCAGCAGCCGGGCCGGGCGCAGCCGAAACGGGGGAACTGATCCCTATCAGCCTGCCGCCATAGGGAGTCAGGGGAACGGGAAACATGAGGGACCGTGACTACTGGTGCTGGTGAACGTGAGCTATGAAACGCGAGGGGAACGTGACTAGGAGCGGAAACAGACTGTGGACGTGGTGAACGACGTGGCCGTGATCTACGTGATTTGGGACGAGGTGAACGACGCGAGGTAACGTGGGAGGTGGTCTCAAAACGGTCAAAAGAAAAAGGTGACGGAAATTGTTCGGGGGGAGGAAAGTGACGGATCCTAACGGAATCTGTGTCATGCTGGGCATACAACTGGTCATAAATGTATTCAAAGTCATCCTCGTGATCTGAGTCTACTATAATGTGAGGTGGTGTAATTGCATTGCGCTCAAAATCTTCTTGGTAATCTGAATCTATAATAAAATGGGGAGGTATGACAGGTGGGTAATCCTTAACATTATCATGAAACGCAGGGGAGAAAACCGGTGGGGAACGAAAAATAGAACCTACGTGAAGGACGCGGGATTGGTCGGCAGGCTGAGGGGGGTAGTCCGAGCGGCGACGACGATGACGTCGCCGAGAGCTTCCCGCTGGGTCCGTGGTGGGTCGGAACATTCTGTCAGGTTCGCCGGTAGGCGAGGAGGAGGTGGACCCAGAGGTGCGAGGAAGCAGGGAAAAGGGTAAACTAAAGGGAATTTATTAAATTAATCAAATGAGGACAAACAACATGGCATGGACAAACAAACGTGGCAGGGTGCAAAATGACTAAGACGAACTAAACGTGACTAAACAGAACAAAAGCCGAGGAACAAGACAGTGACAAAAACCAGGGACATGAGAGGGAGCGAGAGCAAGAACATGGCCGTGAAGGAGATCAGGGAGCGGTCGTGACAGTCCAAACGGAGTAGCAGGAGTAGTGTTCCGACCCCGGGTTGTCGGAGTGAGGTGTTTAAATAGTCCAGTCAATAGGGGAGCAGATGGGAATCAGGTGTGTTGATGATAACGGGGAACAGGTGCGTGGCTGGTGAGACAGAGTGCTGGGGGGAAACGCCCTACTCAGCTGACAAACATAAACAAAAGTGCACATGGTAGGAAAGTGACAAAAACAATAACAAAAGCACATGCAGACGAAAACAATGACAAAAACCCCTGTCATGCCCGACGCGGATCATGACAGTTACAACCCTTGAGACAAGCTGAAAGTTGCAACAAGTGGAATCTTCAAGTACTTTTATTTTTACCAGCCTTCTTATATAAGTATCTGTACTTCTACTGTAGTCCAGAGCGTCATTACCTTTGCTTTTACAATTAATATGTAAATGCTGCAATCCAATGTGCAGGTTTCAGGAATATCAGTCACAGTCTCACAGTTACATCTTTATTAGCTTTATCATATCCTTCAGTCCACCACCCCCCCAAAAAAATAAATAAAAAATAATGCATTATGCTGTTGAGTGTATTGGTTAAGGACAGCGGGTGAGAGGATGCAACTTTTCTGTCACTGTGTTCCAAAGCTTAAGAATATACGCTACATTTGTACAGTGAGATCTTCTTGTCATACTACCTTAAATTATAGGTGGAATTAATTTCAAGCAACTACACAACTCAGATGAGAATAAAACCAACTAGTGTGAGTTGGCACAGGCAAGAAAGTTTGCCGTGTATCTTCACAGACAGACACATAGTGGACTCAGTTTTCAGAAGAGTCCGTCTCCTCTGTAGATCCGTCACTCTCCACCTCCATCTTCCTCCTGTGGTGGATGTTCCTTCGAGGGGAGGCCTTCCTCTGCACCTCCTTGAGCATCCCCACTGCACTGCCACTGCTGTTGCTGCTGGGGCTGACTGAGATCTGGGCGATGCTGCAGCGAAGAAGGCAAATTGGGACAATTTAAGGAAACGCAGCAACCAGAACAGAAGGGAAAAGGCATGGGGCAGGAAAAGCAAGTTGAATAAGATATATGAATATGAATGTGTTGAATAAGAAGTGGAATACAATGCGTGGCTCACAGTTTGTCCAGTTCCTGGTCCATCTCCGGGTCATTCAGTACCTCTGTCTTACTCTGTAAGGCTCCTGTGACCAACAAGTAAAGACCAAAGATTTCATCCACTTATCCATCTAAATCTTTTCAATCCGGCTGTTGGATTCAGTGCTGTATTAAACTGGTAAATCTAATTCTACAATATATTTCCGCAGGATCACATGACAACAAACAGAGCTGGACAGTCCGTCCCGGGGGCGGAACAGTCCGGCCCTCCCGCATGACTGGACGCCCATTTTTGGGGAGGAGGTGACTACTTTTAAAAAAGGGTTCCATTGATAAAGGCCGCAGCTAGATTTTAGTCCGGCCCACAAATCGTATCTTGTGTGTGATGCGTTCGCGAGGGGGCTAATAGTTCATCTCAAAAATTGCCTCAGAACGCATCAAAAGTGCCACTACCAACTGCGTGTGTATGAAGAGTTCAAGCGTGCCTACAAGAGTACCATAGCCGAAACACTTACCATCATAATAAGCCCGTAATAAGGTAAGCGGATTTGATTATTAAATTAGCCAGCTAATTGTGGTATTGCCCCAGTAGCAGGTGGGAGGCGCGGGTTATATGACGTCAGAAAACACAGGCACGCTTTAACGTACGCTGCAGTCTCATGTCTCCTCTTACTCAAAAAAATGATCTTTAAATAAACCTCTGTCGTTAAGATCTCTCTCGTGGCGACATCATGCATGGAAGCTTTTTTTTTTCTCCATAACAGGGTTGGGGGCTGAATAAGGTCGGAGGATTGAGGTTAGGTTGAGGCTGAGGCTAGCCAGATCGTGGCCGGAGAGCGGGGGACTGACCGGCAAAAAAGGGACATGTGCCCAGCTCTGCCAACAACATTTGAATAATTAGAAACCTTTTTTGGGGGTGATTGTAAACTGCATAGGCATAGAGGTTATGGGCAGAATGAAAAAAAGACTATGGCCATAAACCTAAATACAATAATCCTTTATCTGCGCCATGATACAATATACAGTTGAATAAATGAAAGCAACTCCAGCAGGTTGGTAAGCAGCAGCTATACTTGGAAACCAACGAGACAGCTGTAATAACTATTGTGGGCAGAACATAAAGACAAGGAGAATATTTACCGATCATTTGGTTTATGGTTTCGTGTTTGGCCAGGCTCATCAGTAAGCTGTAGTAAGATATCTTGCCAGTCTCTTCTAGAGCTTCTTGTAAGCAGGACCTAGGAGGGTGGCTGCACACAAACACACACTTTTTGGTTGAGTAAGTCTAGCAAAGTCCTGAACTGCAGAGGGTGATTGGATGAGGTGAACAATCCGAGGGAGTTGGAGCTACAAAAATAGAGTTTCAGTGCATCTCCAGCCAACAAAATCCATCCATCCATTATCTAGCGCAACAAAATACCAAATATGACTTTGTTAACAGACACAAAAAGGACAAAAATGTTTTGCATATCGGTGCAAAAAATTAATTGTAAAATGAATGGACAACTGTTTTTGATTATTGATTTATGGTTTAGAGACCATGTTTATCTACACTCAGTACCCCATCATGATGGGAGCGCAAATGAGAAATAAATTTGCACATGATAATGTCATTGAACAGCAGCTCTCCACAATAGCTCAAGTCAAGGACATTTAGTGCTGCATCGGTTTTGAGCGACGAGCAGTGCCCGGTTTCTGCTAACAGTACTTGTTAAAGTAGAGGCTTCTTCTCACATAAGTAAGTTTAAGTATAGATTGGCGGAAGGCTGCATTTATTTTCTTCTGGAACGTCCTCCCATCTTTACAATCTATGGAGCTGATCAGTTTCAAGTTTCCCACAGTCATCAAGGTTCTTTTTCCAGAATTACAAAGTTCTGTTGGTAATTTTAACGCCGGTCTGTCTTTAGCAGGGTTATAAATTTGGAGAATAGTTCATTGTCGTCCATAGTAATAGAATAATTTTGATTCGTTTGGATTTCAGTTTTTTTTTTTTTTTTTTAAACAGATTTTTTTTTTCAAAAAGGCTTAATTTTTGTTTAGGTTTTGTTCTTTTTTTTTTATATATGCAGTAAAGCATTAGTTGAGTGCAAGATTAAAAAAAAGAGAATTGTGTAATAAAGTAATAATAATAATAAATTAGATTTGGAAGCGCCTTCCAGGACACTCAAGTAATGCTATTGTTGGACCTTGCGTCTTCTTTAGCTACAGATTGACAGCAATACCAAAATAAATACATGTAAAATTAACCATAAAAGCTCATGTACGAAATTCATTGACACCAACAAAAAGAATAATAATTATACCATAATTATAATTATAGTCAGTGTTATAATCGTAAAATGACTTTTCCGTGTGTTTTGTTTGTTTGTTTATTTTGTTAGTTTTCGTAACTATAATGACCTTGTTCTTTAGTCACTTGAGTGGACTGCATGCCATTTTGCATTTGACACGGTATGTAAACTGAAGCCTTTTATATGATTTGTCATTTGTGGGTTGCTGGGCATTGTGAAGAATTTTAAAAAAAAGTCTATAATAAGCCTGCAATTTGAAAAAAATTAAATAACAAAGAAAGAGGGGTTGGATAAATTCCAAATACACTTTATATTCTGATGTCTCTTGTAAGTTTAGTTTCTACTATGTAGTGTTGTTGAATAGGAACAAAAAAATTGTTCTACCTGTTTTTGATACGGTCACAGAGTGCGTCTATACACACAGCCAGAGTGGAAGCCTCAACCTCTAAATCTTGCTCCTTGTTATTTTCCTCTGTGGCCAAACACGGAAGCTGTTCGACAGAAGTTGATGTGGGGACAATGACGGTGTTTGGACTCTTCCCTGCTAACAGATCCTGGTAGATCAGCAACACACTATCCAGGAATTCTACAAGCACAATTAGGAGTAAGGCAATCAATGGGTGATGTGTCCTTTAGAACAGTAGCAACACAGAGAAATGATTAAAGAATGTAGATTTGTAATTAATTGCATTGTATTGTACTGATTTTGAAAACAAAAGACTGACTGAAGGTACATTTCTCAATATGTACAGCAGGGGTGTGTGTGATACAGCCTCAAAATAAAACTTTCAAAAATCCAATTTCTTATTTTAATCATATCAGAATATCTGTTTTGATAACACAAAGTTTTTAAATGATGTGATTACCCAAAAGACCCAGTCTATATATGCAGACAACATAAAACACTACCTTGGTAATAGAATTGCAGCTGGAAGGCGTAAAGGAAGTCGGAAAACGACATCAGGCAGTCTAAACCATCATCCATGAGAACAATTCTATGGGGAAGAAAGAAGAAGCCAATGAGTGAGCTGAATGTCCACAAACTGAGTTAAACAACAGCTATCAACATATCGTAGAGTTTTGACTTTATATTCACAAATCATCATTCATCATATTTTGTTAAAACTTGTTTCGTTGTCTGTTGAAATTTTTTCATAGCTGAGTTCAGATAGAGATTCTAAGTTAGTCCCACTATTCCATTTGGAGGTTCTTGAGAAAATCTGACAGAGGGATTTTTTTTCTCATTTTCATCATCTCTGAACAAAACTTGAGTAATACATGGCGGTTATATCAGTGAATTATCAGCAAAAAGCATCCCAGATGAGGCTCACACTTCCAGTGTACACATTCAAAATGATGTTGAACAATACAACATAATAACAAACAGAATATTCTGAAAGTTATACAGAAATGTTATGCTATGTGATGTTGAAAAGAACGGACCTGGCTGCATTCTTTACTATCTCCATTGGGAAGTCTGGACATAACAGCTGGAGCAGGGAGCAGTACTCCAAAGTGGACAGCAGATCTGGAAGCAACACATGCATGGAGAAAGCATGACTTGTAAGATGCAAGAGCGCTATTTGGATGCATGTTAGGAAGTCAAGTTATTAAAAAAATCTAAATAAAAAAATTACACCACATTAAGGGCAAATGTGAAAAAAATACTTTAAAAACAATGATAGTAATAGAAATATTAATTGCAGGAGAGAACAGCACCAATGTCCAAACATAAACAAGTGGTCAATCCTGTACTATTTGTCCAAATCTACATCCTGGAGAACTATGCGACCATTTGTTGTCACAATAATCAAGACCAGCCATCCATCCATAATCTGAATTGCTTCTCCTCACAAGAGTAGCGGGCATGCTGGTGACTATCCCAGCTGTCTTCGGGCAGTAGGCGTAGTACACCCTGAACTGGTTGCCAACGAATCGTAAGGCACACAAAGACGAACCACCATTCGCGCTCACACTCACACCAATTCAGGGTGTCCAATGAACTTGCCATGCATCCTTTTGGAATGTAAGAGGAAACCAGAGTACCCGGAGAAAACCCACGCAGGCATGGGGAGAATATACAAACTCCTCACAGGAAGGCCGGAGCCAGAATCGAACCCATGACCTGTGACTCCATCATGCTAACCAGTCGCGTGCCGTCCAATAGGAGAAATCATCTCTTTTGACTATTTTATTTCACGTGCCTCTCTCACCTCCACTCTTGCCAATCTGCCGGTAGCATCTCCAGAAAACTCTGATGAATGAGGCTCTATTATGAGGAGTGGCCCTGATGTAGTTGAACTCTCTGAAGAGGATGTGGTTGCTATTCTTTACGCTGCTAAAACTACAGATACACACAATACAAAAATACAAATAGATTACAACCACATATACGTTGTAATCATAACCAAGTTACACTTCTTGTAAATGAGTAATGGCCTAAAACGTGACATACTATTCGGCGAAGTAGCGGATGACGCCAAAATGGGTGTATTCCTCTTTATGTTCCAGCAGCTGGGTCAGAGCATCACTCAGGTAAAACAACACATTACTCTCAGCTGTGGAGCAAAAAAAACAACAATCAAGAAATAAACACACGATCAAATCAGGGAGTGAATGTTTTCTTGCAGCAACTTAAAATTCGACCGTGGTTGGCCCCACATTTCCTAGTTTTTGAAGTGAACGCGAAGGAAAGACAAACGTGAACTCGTCACCTACACAAATATTCGTCGACCGTGACAGTTGGGTTAAAGCGATTGATTCCCGTAGACATCTCGACAGAAAAAGACGAACATTACATGTAACCTTGCTAAAACGTTAGCCGCTCGAAAACCAATGGACAGTATTATTCGCTGTGGATAGTCTGACGATGTCGTCTTGAGATATTGCGAGCTCGTTTCATGTTCTGCAGGATTCGATTGTTCAGTAAAAGCGGATGTTGTGAGTCACCATTTCAACGGCGTTGAAAAACACAACCGAACAATTGGTTCCCACCCTAACACATGAAATGGTCAAATGTTTTTTTTCGGCTCCAGCCATTCACGTAGATAATATTTTTAACATCAGTCTTGAACGGTCGGGATTTGGACAGACAACTTCTTAGGGGGGAAACGACTGCTAAACCTCTGAACCACGCAAGCATGTTATCGTCCATCCTCCAGCTAGGTCACTGAGACGACGTATAAATGTATTATTGATAATTGCTGACATGGCTGTATCATAAGAAAAAAAACGCTAACTAATCTGATGATGAATAACTATTTAGGTTATTAATGATAACATATTGTGAATGCTTTTTTCCCCGATTAAAAAAAATCAGTTTTTTTCTTTTTGTGGTCTTTCTGTCACGCCTCAAGATTCCTCAAGATGGCGCCAAAACCAGGCTAACAGCAAAATAGTATGCTACGAGTCATCAAGGAAGTACAATACGTTGAAGTTCATAAATACTACCATCCAAGTAGAAACTTTCTGGTATCTATTTTTTACTGGGGTGTTTATTTTTCAGTCCCCTTTTTACGTCAACTCCTTACATTTTCATCCAAATACCTGTAAAAGCCTTGTTCTATTTATTTTTGGATTGCATTCATTCCATAATTGGTAAATGGTAAATGGGCTGTCACTTGTATAGCGCTTTTCTACCTTTAGTACTCAAAGCGCTTTCCACTTGTCCAAAAATATACAAAAAAGGTATCTGAGTGATTTTGATTGTGATTGGAAGAAGTATAGCCATTCTATTCCAAAACCTTATTGGTTTGTACACAATACATCACACCTCTCCAGATGACACAAATAAGTAACAATACAATAATACATAACAATACAACTATATTTATAAGTAACAAATAAGACAAATTGTCACACTAGGACAATTGCAACGTCCCAGAATGCTAACTTGGTATGACTTTTACACTGAGTGTTCGTGCTGCCTGTCATGTTCTCCCTATCGTCAATCTCCTCATAACCGATCAGGCAAAAGAGCCCCAAAGCCAAGTGAGCTTGTCTCTGCAGTGTGCCGAATTGAGGCATATTACCACGACGTACGTACAGTGGCAGTTCTGGCATGAATGGGGCCAGGGGTGACGCTACACCTGGCTCGGGTGGCTATATCCCCGTCAAAAATCAATGTAGCCCTAGTTAAGACCCACAGGCATATTTGTTGATATTCTAAGATATATTTATTAATTATTTTATCAGCCCCCCCCCTTTAGCCAGGGGGAGCTTAGGGAGAAAAGCTTTTACTTGAGTAAACCTTGAGTTGACTTCAACTAGGACAATGTCAGACAATTAAATATAAATTGTTAATGAGCACTTTTTAAGAAAAAGCCAACATTGTGAGGCTAGGTCAACAAACAAGAAATTTTCTTGATCACTTTCAGAGTAGCATGCTCTAGCGAGCTTACCCAGTCAGGAAGAAGCAAAAAAGGGAATTGACTATGATGCATCTTATTGAAGGTTTTCAGGATTTTGTCATGTTATTTGACAAATATGGATTGTGAACTGCTACATTGTAAAAGTCTGGAATTGTATCTTCGTGATGTATTGGAAGATAAAGTTATCTTGTTTTGGGAATAACAGGAATTCCTCCTCAAATACACAAAATGACTGTTTAATTTCATGCATAATTACAGCATATTGCATTGTTTATTCTTCAAAGTGAAGGTGTTATTAAGAGGTGGATTAGGTCACTTAAGTCGCCACTGAAGGCCCAGGTCCACGAGTATAATCACATATTGACATTTAAACAAGAAGGTTCACATTGGAAGGTGCATATTGGAATATGATAAATAATACTATATTTTAGCCATTCATCGCTGATCCAAACCACTTATCATATGTATAAATTGTACAATATGAATATTCTTTAAAAAAAATCATGTACTGTATTAGTAATGGAATAGCAATTAGGATGTAGGAATAGATATACTTCTTCCTACAACTTGTAAATGATCTTGTGAGTAAACAAGAAATTCATTGACTCTGCTGATGCTGATTCTTTCTATTTTTTACTGTTTTTGCTGGCATGTATTAATTGTTTCATTCATTTCCTCAAGTTTCTTTATAAGCATTGAACGTACAATACAATACAATACATATTTATTTGTATAGCACAACGGCTGCAGCTGTAACAAATTGCTTAACATAGAGTTTAACATAAAATCACAATAATTCAATGAAAAATAAACTGAAAGCAGTAATTTCAAATAAAAATGAATGATACTAAAACATATACAGTAGACACCAGGAAACAGCAGAACAGTGAACAGTCTTAAGTTGTCTTCAAATGAGTTTTAAAAATGGATATAGAGGGGGCAAGCCTAACATTTAATGGAAGGTCACAGAAAAGGCTAGATCCCCTCTGACGCTCTGCTTAGTCCTCAGCACGTACAGTAGCGTCTGATAGGCTGGGGCGAGGCCATTGAAAGATTTGAATACAAATATAAGTAACTTAAAATGAACTCTAAAATGCACTGGGAGCCAGTGTAGACAGGCCAGAATTGGGGTTATGCGCTCCCTCTTTCGAGCTCCGATTAGAAGACGAGCAGAATTATTTTGGACCAACTGGAGACACATGACGGAGGACTGGCTGACTCCAAAACAAAGTGCATTACAATAATCTAGCTGAGGTGTAACGAAGGCATGAATTACTGTTTCTAAGTGCTGTTGAGAAATAAATGGTTTCACCTTAGCAAGCTGCCTAAAATGAAAGAAGCTTGATCTAACAACAGCACTGATTTATAATCCAAGTTCAACACTGTTGGCTTCAGATAAAATGCCATGGGGCCCAGGTCAACAGGTTGGAATATAAAAGGGCCACTGGGCCCAAACACCATAACTTCTTCGTCCTTTTGTTGAAATGTAAGAAAGTCAGAGACATCCAGGTTTGATTTACTCTTGACAAGACAAAAGTGGTCTTTAGGTGAAAACGTCTTTTTTGCTCAGTGTGACATAGATCTGACTGTTATCCACATAGCAGTGGAAGGAAATTCTTTTTGAGGGATGGAACCGAGCGGCAGCAAATACAGTGTAAAAAGCAAGGGTCCCCAAATAGAACCCTGTTGAACACCACATGATAGAAGGGAAGAGTGAGTCTTAGTGCAACCCAGACACACAACACAAAAAGTCCTGCCAGCCAAATGTGATCTAAACCACTCCAGCGCGCTACCACTAATACCCACCTGGTGTAAACGAGCCAGAAGAATGCTTTTGTCCACTGTATCGAACGCTGCAGTTAGATCCAACAAAACAAGACACACATACACTCTAGCGTCGTGTGCCAGGAGGATTTCATTAAAAACTCGTAACAGGGCTGACTCTGTGATATGTATCATCTTGAAACCCTCCATGACATTATTATCATCCAAGAAAGATTTTAACGGCATGTGCACCACTTTTTGCAGAATTCTAGGGATAAAGGGCAGCCTTGAGATTGGTCTAAAATTTGATCGAGGCCAGGGGTTGCATCACAGCATGTTTAAAATGTTGGGGGATGACACCAAAAGGCAGACTGCTGTTTATAATGGCCAAAACCAATTCACCAATATTTGGGCTAACCTGCTTACTGGAGTGAGGGGGAACTGAGTCGTAAGGGGAGCCGGAAGACTCAATTTGGCAAAACACGTCCTCCAATAGTGACAAGGAGACCGCCTCAAAGTAATCCAACACTGCAGAACAAGGAACATGAACAGAGGGGTCAAGGGTGGCATTCGAAACAAGAGCCCTGGCTATAGCAATCTTGTCAATGAAAAACTACAAATATGTATTGCATATTTCATGGGAGGCGTCTGTGCAAACCGTCTGTCGAGACTTAAGTGCAAAATCATAAGTATGTGGATTATGACGATTTGCCTGAATAAAACTCGACAAGTGTTCCCAGTTGGACTCTTTTACGATTTGATAAGGGACCTGCAGCCTTGTTTATTTATTTATTTATTTACAACTAAATAAATTGGGGAAAAATGCCAGCATAAATGTGATGTAGCCAAATTTCAAAAGGCGAAAGCTTTTCCGAGTATAAGTCTGTCCTGGACCAATTAAGAAGTTTCTGGATTCAAAGTTGCACTTTAGGGTGGGGTTTAGGTTCAAATTTGACCAATCAGTGTTCGACTCTCGTGACATACGCGGAACTGATGTACCTAACAGCTTGAATAAAATATTTTTTAGGATAAGCGAGAATTGTATTCGCTTTGTAAAATAATAATGATAAAAATACGAGTATGTATTTGAAATAACAACAACAACAAAAACACAGACTTTTCTCCGCCGCTGGAGACGTTTCAAATTTTTGAGGCAAGTTAGCATTAAATAACCATGTCTAACCGGAAGTAGTGCAATCATCAGACCTAATTAATTGGAATTGTCTTCCCCAAACAGACTTTTTAGTGAAATGCAGTCTATACTGTTATAATGTCAAAATATACACTGCATACAACTGTGCTTGTTTCACCAGTGGGCAATAGAGTGTCTAACTTTTATTTTTTCATCGGATGTTGTATTATGAGCCCTGCAGCCACGCATGACTATTCTATAAAGCTTGATAGGGGTGATTGCATTTTCACCTCCGCCGCACCACAGGGCTTCTAGCATCATATTGTCTCCACGACCCCAAAACAGGTATTCGATTCATATAAAAATAATTACGGCCTCGTCTTGGTTAAAACGGGTTATTCGGCTCTTAGATTGTGCGATAGGCGACCGTGTTTCAGTTAAGAGGCCGTTGTGCATTGCGTTGATAGGCCTGTTTGTGTTGGCGCCGATGGTTAGCTCGCAGTGCAGCTAAAGGCGGATACCGTCCGCTATGAACAAAAAGCCTTTTCCGTGGTAGTTACCCGGTTGGTATGTCCCTCAACGCGCCTTTAATATTTTACATTAAATGTATGCTTATTAAATATATGCGTGTCTGACTTGCTTTTTTCAATGGGAATGTATTCACCCCGACTGAACGATGTAAAGCGCTAGCTTGTCACTGTTGCTTTTGAGTGAATGACGTTGCCACGCTTAAGAAATCCAAACAAAAATATTTGTTCAGTTTGCCGCCCTACATAATTGTTCCAATATACAAATGAGCTAACAGGCTAGTATAACACATAGTTGAATTCAACCGATCACACTGCTGTTCCAGGTCTGCGTGAATTCACGTTCATGTGCGTGTGCGAGACTTGAACTGTTAAAAGCATCTTGTGGTGTTCTGTTGCTCTGTGTAATCACTTCCTTTTACTTCGAACATGATGCAGACCAATATAGGCCCCTTCAGAGGTTTGCGTGTCTTGAATGTAAAGTCGTTTCATTCCGATGATAATTTGGTCAAGTTTGATGTTGCTGAATATTAGGTGAGTGTATCATAATTATACATAGTTGAGTTATTAATTTATGTAAACAAAAAGATGTGTCTACTCCAATTAAATCTTTAGTTGTCTGCCTATTTCTGAGAATGTTTCTGCAGAAGTTCCTTTCGGCCACCATCTGTTACCTCAATGTAGGGCTAATGAACATAATGGTCAATATTAGGGACGGGTGAATGACGATATCAGGTATTGGGGACTCATGCATGCTGCCAATACCAGCCACCGGTACCTACAGGGAAAGTCAAGTAAAAATCACTTTTTACTGTATGTTCTATGTGTCTCATTAGTCTACTCGTAACATGATATTCGGATAAATATTGCGTTTGTGTAAAATGAATATATGAATTGAGACGCAAAACCCTTCAGCCGAACGCAGCATTGTGATCTGCATAGACCATACATTGCACTGCTGAGCCAATAGGAGCATGACAATAAAATGACTGGCCAAGCCTATTTCTTTGTCTGTGCTGATATTTATATTTATAATTATTTTTTTTAATTTACATTATCATGAGTTTTTTTTACACAGCATTGTGATGTTTTTTTTCTTCTTCGCCAACCTCCTCACAATACCGTGAAAATTATCGTATTTCGAGGTTAATTTCGTGATGTTACTGTATTCTGACATTTGTATATCAGTATTACATCCCTAGTCCTGCCTGATCAAACTCAGCTGCGTGTGACTTAATTCTTTCAAACATTGGCGGGCTTCTGAAGTTTGCGACTGTAAAGGCATTCACTTTCAGAGGTTCCACAATGTACCATTTTTGCTTAATGGAGCTCAATCAATATAAAATGGAAATGTAATGGCCCAGCCTGAATGTGCATTAGTCAATCAAGTGCTAATGCTTTTAAGTGCAAAAAGTAAGTGCAGGCAAGTCAGTAATGCATCTGAAGACATGGCAGTATTTAAAGTCCAGATTGTGTGAACACCATTTTGAGGCAAATACAACATTGAAGACCTAAAATTGGCGCAAAAAGAACTGTATTAACGTAAACTGGGACACGGTTGAAAGTCATCCAAGAAACTTTTTGAAGATTGTAGGTACTTGACTCTCCCATGTGCAGACATGTCCTGAAGGAACTAAGCTACGCTAAGCTATAACGTTGAACAAATAGTTGCATTTGCATTCATAGAACCAGGTAAAGGGAAGAAACCCCCCTTCATTGCAGAGTTTGTGTTCTAGATCACCTTCACAATAAGCACAATCCGCGTGATTGACTTACACTATTTCAATACTCCATAGGCATGTTTGGAATGGGTGAGTACCAATTATTAGGTATCGCATTGGGCCGATATCTGCATTATATCAAGGTATTGAGTTCCCGTGAAGGTTGCCGGTAACAGTCACTGGCGTTGTTTTGTGGATGTTCTTCTCTTAGGAAATAAATGGCATGATTTGCTGACAATATTTTTCAAAGTAAACTGCAACCATGTCAATCCTCTCAGATGCCTTAAAATGCAATTTATGTAATGTAGATCATTAATCGCCAAACTTTTCTTTTTTTGCGCTGCAGACTGGTTCAAGCAAGTACATGCTTTTTGTGGAGTGACAATTATTCGCGGGGGTGTTCGCATGTAAGGATGCTCAAATATAGAAAAAAAAGTCACAATTATTTTGGTAATAACTGAACTCACTACGATTTAAATTATGTATTTTTTGTTACAAAACAAAAATGTTTAAATATATAAAAAAATTGGCAAATAAAATTCTTTGAAACACTCTAATTATGTAAGTTACTTTTGGACCTCCCTAGTTATTAGACATTGCGCAGGATGTGCTGGTTCAAATAAACTCAAGATTAGTTTTACGAATTGCTTTAAAAAAAAAAAGTTAATCGATTATACCAGTTTTGTAATCGTGGAGTGTAGTAATCGAAATTGTAATTGAATTTGGATTAATTGCACAGCCCTTGTTGGATGATCAAAATGTGACAATAGATTACTGTTTTAGTTTGGTGACTTGACTCCATATTAGCATGCTTTCCACATTATCATTTTGGTGCTACTTGTTTGAATGATTCGACAGGATAGTTGTGTTGCCGTTTTTTGAAGACTTGCACAACAACTTCATTCCACACTGCTTTGGAGGTAACAATGCACAAGCGATAGTGAGGCTCCTCTTTTGTCGAAATAGCTTAATCGTTGTAAGATAACAAACGCCAAGCCATGGCAGCCCATTGGCTGCATCATTAGCTGCGTATTTGGTAATTGTTTGCTACTTTTTTATTTTACTTTCCCTTTTAAGTCTAAAAAGCTATAGTAGAGTAGGTAAAGTGATTGGCTATTGTCACGCACATAGCTGCAGTGTCTGATCGAATAAATACGCTCATAGCTGGTCTCCGTAATTTTGCTATTCTTGATCACGTAATCACCGTGCCGTTTATTTTGCCCTTTGAAACGTAATAAACTGAGTCATGTGTATTTTGGACCTGATGTACAGTATAAGCTTCTCTTTCATTTTGGGGGTCTCTCTTTCTGTTTTTCCATACCAAATGGCCGATGTTTGGGGACCACTGATGTATATGCATGTTTGTAAGGTTTATATCAATGCTTAACATTAGTTGGTTGCTGACGAATTTTGTTTGTTTCCTAACTCCATGTCTGCATTGCTGACAGAGTGTTTTTCTCGTTTGCATGTCCATCCTCTTATTTGACCATGAAGATGTAATTTTATAACTTATGTGTTTCTGAGGTTTATAATAATTCTTTAAAGTGCAATATTAGTGTGTCGCTAACTTGATACCAGATTTTATACATTTGCCAACTCAGTTTGGGTGGTACTGGTATTGATTATATAATGGATTTATGAGTTTTCACTGATATTTTGTTTCACCACTTTTTACACAACCTTGGTCGGTATTGATTTAAATTATTGTTTAGATCAAGTCATGTTCAATGAAACATAATGTTAATGTTACTGCATTGACTTAATTTCTAAAAGTAAATAGTCCCAATGCACCCATTTAGAGGAAGACTATTTCTACTATTTTCAGTATTGCTTCTTCTGAGAATGTCTTCCATTAGGAAGTAAAATTGGTGCTGTGGGAAGTAATTTCTTAGCTGAATCAAAAATCAAAGTAAATCCAATCAGGCACCTGTCAATCGAATCGATTTGGGAAATGGGAATCGATACCTAGGCCTAGTTTCTATCGATAAAATGTAGTAATATTTTAACACAAGTTTCATCCGTGAATTCAAATGTACATATCATAACTTTATTTTTAGGGTTTGAAACTCCACACTGATGTCACCAATTTAATTTGCTTTTATGGTTCACCATTTTCTACAGAATTTAACAGTGCTTAAAATTGTTGTTTTCCAGTTGAGTACCTTTGGGGAAGCCTGCCGCTCCAAGTGGCAAAATGGGGGACGATAGTGAGTGGATGAAGCTTCCCATCGACCAGAAATGCGAACATAAGGTACTTGGACTCCAGTGATATTTTATTCCAGTTATGCAACAGATCATCTTTGATCAGTGATCCGTACGGAAAAAGCACCACGGTTCGGGCACGATCCTCGGAATTGTTGGTGGGAAAAAAACCCCAAAACTTCTCTTTTCACATTAAGTCAGCATGCTTAGTCTGCATTCACTATAATAGCAGCTGAGGGAGTTGAAAAGTTGCAGTCCTCAAATTAAAGACAGAATTATTTTTTTTTTGCCTCATGTCCCAACATCTTCATTCAGACTGATATGTCAAGGAAGCTGCATACATACGCAATCAGCACGCCACCTCCGCAAAGGCTAACTTCAAAATAAAGCTTGCCAAATGATATAATGGGTCATTGATCCTAATGATTGATGTTGATGCCTGAGTAGACTTGTACTTAGAAGTTGTTCCACGTGGTGTTCGAATGGCGAACTTGACATCCGTTTTTGACTAAGTGCCATACCTTATCGCAGTTTTAATTGACATTGCATAGTTGCCACCACCATCAACAGATCGCAATCTTGAAATCATATTCAGTCGCTGATTTAGGATGCTAACAAAATGTGATTTAATTACACCATCATTTTATGTTAAGCCACAAATCTGCAGTGCCCGGCTGGTAGTTCAACAGCTGTTCCTTAGCTCATTTTTTTTTTTAAACTTGTTTTTCTATATTATGACCCTCGATTACTTTGTAGTGCACTCTCAATGTTAAAGGAAGGCAATCTGCCTTAGATTGGACTGTGACGTCTTTTTCATTATGGAGAGAGAAAAAAGCAGCAAGCTAAATAAAACCGTCATCATTTAATTTATGAAACAATTTGCTCATTAAATAATTTCAAGAAAACATTCAGTTTAAAATCTATGGCAGGATAGCTTATTTTCTCCACTGTACCACATATAAAATAAGAATGTGCCTGGCCTTATATACTGCATTAAATTCTTTTTTTAATGGGCAAAAGCGTTTTATAAAATGAAGACAAAGTTCTGTTAATTTATTTTTTTTTCTGATCTGAAAAATGATTTGATCAGTGACTCATAATCCGCAAACAGATCCGAATTGTTACTTGTGTGATCTGTTGCACCACGATTCTACTCTTAAACCCTCCTCTCAACCTATGGCCTATGAGTTGGAAAATAATGCATTATGACTGGGCAAAGTGAAATCATCAACTTGTAGCGTGAAAGCAACTATGCCATACAATTACATTGTGAGAAATAATTTAAATTGAAAAATAAGAAAAGCTAAAGAGGAAAATACTTTTGGATAGGGGGATATGAGCCACCCAAAATGTAGGAGTGGACTCAGAATCAACGGTTTTGACAAAACCCAGTTTGTGTGTTTACACTTTTGCTGTCAATCTTTTGATTTCCAGGTATGGAAAGCCCGTCTAAATGGCTATGAAGAAGCACTACAGTTGTTCCATAGGATAGATGATGAGAAGAGTCCAGAATGGGGGAAGTACCTTGGACTGATTAAGAAGTTTGTCACAGAGTCAAATGCGGTGGCTCAGCTTAAAGGCCTCGAAGCAGCCTTGGCCTACGTCGAAAATGCCCACGTCGCTGTGAAGTAAGTAAAGAAAAGTCTAATGAATAAATTCTTCAATAAATAGATGCGATTATGTAACTGACAAAATTGATTTAGACTTATCAACGTTGAATATCTGAATGTATTTGAGTGTCAAATTCTGAAAGTTGTCAAAATAATTCATACAACAGGGGCCAACATTATTGGAGTGATGGACCAAGGTCACTATGAGCCAAGTTATGGGAGGCCTATCAAAACTGGTTCTGGCCCCGTATATTCATAATAGAATACCATAAGCTGCCATGATTGTTTCATTGAGTTTTACACTGTACCATTATATTCATGGCAGTGACGTCACATCCATCTTCCGCTTATGCGGGGTCGGGTTGCTGGAGCAATAGCTTCGGTTTCATTTTTGATTTGTAAAAACAATACGAATTTTAAAAAAAGTACATAAGTGTGTCTGTGTGCGTGCCCAGGTGCGTTCGCCACTAGCTAAATAAAACTTTGTCTACATTTATTTTGATAAACACTTGCTCATTAAATAATTTTATGAAAACAGTCAGCTCAAAATTTCTGGCAGATAGCTTATTTTGTACACCGTACTGTGTATAAAATTAACGTAATAGTTATATTTGTTCCTAATTCCCCGCCACTGCCTGGGTTAAAATTAGTGGACTGCGTCAGGAATGGCATTCCGTGGCAATACTATGACAAACACATACCGCTAAATATTCTGGGGAAATTACATCAAAACGTGCCCCTGTAATTAAATACTTGACTTCTATGTGAACTTTGTCGTAAAGGTGGGTGCTAATAGAATTGTAAAAAAGGAAATGATTGAGCGTACAATGAAGATAATGCATGTGCTTTGGGCAGTTTTTTTTTTTTTTTTTTTTTTGCAATGTCTGTTGTTCAAACCTGTGATGTCTCTTGCTCGCAATAACATGAATGGTAAGACAGACTGCGGCATCGTGGACAGCTTCTCTTTCTTTCCAGATTTCTCCCGCACGTACATACTGGTCTGTTCTATCTGACTGTCTCAAACCATCAGCAACAGTCGAGTTTCCAGAATTTATTTGTCCCAGTCAATTCTGCGTTGCATTGTAGTCTCATACTTCACCAGCAGGGGCCGCTAACATGGACTGCGAAATGCTCCAAGGTAGTCATGCGGTTGCTTAAGAGAATAGCACGTCTACAGATCTATGGATCTCAGATTTTACACAAGGCGCTCCGCGTTACAGGGTGCCTCGTCCGTTTAGGAGAATATTTGGGACTTTAAAGTGCGCCTTATAGTTAAAACCCGGTACTTGTCATTTCACGTTAAAAAAAAAAATCTAATACCGTTGCATTAGTCTTCTACTTGCATATTAGTTTTTAGAGCTTATGAGTGCTGGCTTTTTGGCAAATTAATTTTTGCAGGACAACAGGTGACGTGGTGTCAGGAGTGGTGACCAAAGTGTTTAACCAGCCAAAGGCCCGGGCGAAGGAACTGGGCACAGACATCTGTCTGATGTACATCGAAATGGAAAAAGCCGAAGTGGTGCAGGATGAGCTTCTGAAGGGGCTGGACAACAAGAACCCCAAGATAGTTGTAGCCTGTATTGAGACTCTCAGGAAGGCTCTCAGGTTAGTGATTCATCTCCCATAGAGAGAACCACTTGTGTAAACACACTTGATCAAGTTTGTTACTTTCACAATAGCCATTGCATGAAGAATTTGACTGAGATATTAGATATATGGACTGTTAACTCAGAATATATGACTACCACAGCCATTATCCCTTAGAAACGTCAATGTACAATTCTCACAGCTTCCCTTAACGGATAATTTTTCATGTCGTTATCGTTCTGCAGTGAGTTTGGATCCAAAATTGTGACTTTGAAACCAGTAGTGAAGGTTTTACCCAAACAGTTTGAGTCCCGAGAGAAGGCGGTGAGAGATGAGGCAAAGATGCTGGCTGTCGAAATCTACAAATGGATCCGAGATGCTTTGAGACCTTCACTGCAGAATATTAACTCTGTGCTGGTGGGACATGTTCATTTCTGGAAACGTATATACTCGCCGAATCAACTTTAACATGTGTGTTAAATGCTACTGTGTCTGTACCTTTTGTGCAGCTGAAGGAGCTTGAAGAGGAGTGGGTGAAGCTGCCGTCAAGCCCACCCAAGCAAAGCAGGTTCCTGCGCTCCCAGCAAGACCTGAAGGCCAAGTTTCAACAACAACAAGCTCAAGGAGAAGAGTCTGGTATTTAAAAAAAAAACAAAAAAAAAACATAATGAACACTTGCTGAATTATACTTATTTTTTTATTTTCCGGACTATAAGCAGCTTTTTCCCTAGATTTTGAACCATGTGGCTAATACAAAGTGCAGCTTTTCTGTGGATTTTTCTTTCACCAGTTGGGGCGCTCTGTAGTTAAAAAAATACCCTAAATAAATCTCGATTTTTCTTCTTTCTCTTGGGTATGTTCTGTTTTAATTCGCAAAGTTGTTGCCGTGTTAAAAGGCACTGTTTTAACAATCTGTTTATGTCCCTTTTATGTGCATTCAAGGGAAAAAATTGTTCTGTACATGCCGTAAACGTAATTTTTTTCAACATGGAAAACTGCGGCTTATAGTCTGTGCGGCTTGTATGTTGGTATTTTAATTTTTTAAATTTATTTATTTTGCGGGAGTTGCTGCGACTTATGTGCAGGTACGCCTTATGGCCCGGAAATACAGTAATAATGTGGTTCGATTAATTTAAATATTACTGATAATTTCCATTTTTTCAATGAGGACCCCTGATTCTTGGTACCTGGGTACTGAACACTCTTATAAAAAAAATAAATAAGATTTTCACAAATTTCCTATAAAGAATATTCTGTTAAAAAAACTGGTATAAATCACCAACTGTACGGCATAGATGCATAATGTATTTTGATTGTTGGTAAACCAATCTGATGGTGTTTCATTCTTTTTGCAGGAGAGGAAGAGGAAGAAACGGTAGCAACAGTTGATCCTTATGAGCTAATGGAAGCTGTCGATATTCTTTCCAAGTTGCCCAAAGACTTTTATGATAAAATTGTGAGTGGTCTTGTTCTCCCCAAATGTATCAAGTTTATCATGTGATTTTTTATTTTTTATTTTTTTTTTTTACATTTTATTTTATTTTTTTTAAATAGCTCCATTTAACAATGAACCTCAATTTCTGTTTTACAGGATGCTAAGAAGTGGCAGGAGAGGAAAGAAGCTCTGGAAGCTGTTGAATTTCTGTCAAAAAAACCAAAACTAGAGAATGGGGACTATGGGGATCTTGTTCGAGCGCTCAAGAAGGTACTTGGTCTTGTTGTAGCTATCTTCAGTCGCAGATGCATTATCAATCTATAATATGATTTATTTCAGGCAGTTATAAACATGGGTATCATATCTTGAAATCATGAAAATGAATGCATGATTAAGAACTAGATTATCACTGTGTTGTTACTTACAAAAAATTAATACCTTGCATGGTCCACTTCTGACTGCCTGGTGGTATTTTGACTCTGGGGTAGGTACGATAGTTACAATACTGTCTGATGTGTTGCAGGTCGTAGGGAAAGATGCCAATGTCATGCTGGTTTCAATGGCAGCTAAATGTCTGGCCGGACTCGCCTCTGGTCTCAGGAAGAAGTTTGGAACATATGCAGGACAGGTAAGTTGTGAAGATAACCAACTTTGATAGCATCTGCAATTGTTGATTGACATAAAAAGACCACAGTAGAAGTAAATCTACAGAGGACTGAAAGTGCCAAAATTAAATAAATAAATACTCCATGAAATGTTTAATTTTTTTTATTAAGTAATTAATTGTTTCATTCCTTCATTAAATATGGCATTAAGTCAACCAGATAAACAAATAATAATAAATAAATAAATGTATCATTACATAATTAAGTGTCATTAATTAAATGGTTAATTTATTCAGTATGGAATCATATAAATCAATCCGTCATCAATTAATTGAATTACCAATATGTAAAAATATAGAAAAAATGTATATATTTTCGTAAATATAATCATTGCTAATTGAATACATTGATGACACATTGATTTATGTATTTGAATATTTAATTAATAAATTAAAAATGTTATTGTCACTTACTTATTTAATGGTACATTTGTTTATCTGATTTATGTAATTCCAGATTTAATGAATGAATGGCAAATTAATTTTTGACAATTTTAATTAAACATTTCATGTTGTAGTTATTTAATTTTGCCACTTTCATACCAAGCAAATAATTGTTTTTTTTTGGTTGTATTATTGTCAATTTTTTGCAATGTTAATTTTATTATCTTTATAATGGTAAACTCCTGACAAACTCAGCATTCAAGTAATGGAATTTTGGTTTTGTCATTTCTCTGTATTTCAACCAGCCATAAATGAGAACTGCATCAAAAATGATTTATGAAAAAGTACACAAAAGTGTTTTTAGGAGAGAGTAGGTTAAATTTTCTATGGCTGTACCATTAAAAAATGGATGATGACCAAGCAAGAATAGTGTATTTTATTAAAATGGTTAATTATGCCTAAAAAGGTGCAATTTTTCCTTCTCACCAGGTTGTTCCAACTATTCTGGAAAAGTTCAAAGAGAAGAAGCTTCAGGTTGTCCAAGCCCTGCAAGAGGCCATCGATGCTGTTTTTTTAACTGTAAGTACTAGAGATGTGCTAAAAAAAAAAATCTATTCGCAAATATATCATTATAGGTCTCTTTACAACACACATATCAATACTGAGGCTTCTGAATCAATATTGCACATTCATTTTTAAAGTATCTTGGCAATTGTCATAAAGCTAAACCTTGCTGTGCTGCGCGCAGACATTTCAACCAGGCACGGCACTTGGCTATAAACCAGAAGCGCCGCTAAGAGAAGAAAACATTTTTGCCATTCCACATAATATCGTTTGGGTATTATACATTTGACTCTTATCTTTTTTTCCTTTTTTTTTTATTACTATTTTTATTTTTTTTATATAAAAATGTAAAGTAATAGAATACAGTGAGCCCTCGGTTATCGCGGTTAATGGGGACAGAGACCACCCGCGAAAACTGAAAATCCGCGAAGTAGCGGCGCACCTTCAAAAATGCTTAAAAAAAAAAAAAGTGCGAAGTAGCGGCGCACCTTCAAAAATGCTTTAAAAAAAAAAAAAGAAATTATATATATATATATATATATATATATATATATATATATATATATATATATATATATATATATATATATATATATATATATATATATATATATATATATATATATATATATATATATATATATATATATATATATATATATATATATATTAGTAGAGAGAGTGAAATTAATGTTATAACAAAAAAACAAAAATTTTTATTAAAACTTATTATTTTTTTATTCCCCAGCCATTATTTTTGTATTTATTCAATTACTTCTTTTTGTATTGATTTAATTACTTCGACTTTTACCTGCTGGTACGCCGTCCGGTGTGCCCTGTGAAATGAAAGGTGGCATTCTTCATTTATTTATTTATTCATTCATAACTGACAGCCTCGCGCTCCACTCATGCCCGGGCGGAAGTTGTTCCTCTTCGGCTTAACTGCCACGCATGCTGGCCGGTCTCCTCCGGAGCTCTCGCACGGTCCCGAGCGAAGCGAAATGTCGCCGCGCTCGTACCCGGGCGGAAGGTGCTCCTATTCGGCTTAACTGTGACACACGCCCGCCCTCCTCCCCCGGAGCTTCCATTCGGTTAAACTTAGGGGCCGCTTGGCACCGCCCGTGCCGGGGGAAGGTGCTCCTCTACGGCTTAACTGCCACGCACGCCGGCCGGAGCTCTGGTACGGTCCGAACCGCGCGAAACGTCGCCCCAAATCGTGCCCGGGGGAACTTGCTCTTCTTCGTCCACTCTCTTCTTCGTCCACTCTCCTCTTCGGCGCACGCCGGCCGTCTAACCGCTCCAGCGCCCCCTCGTGCCGCTCTGCGAAACGACAATGCCCCCGAATATTTTTTAGACCCGCGAAGCACTGAAGCCGCGAAAGGTGAAGCGCGAAGTAGCGAGGGTTCACTGTATCACGAATATCACGCCTTGAAGGTCTGGAGACACTTATCGTTTTGTATCATAACCCCTTTATCATGATACGCTTGCACAGATTAGTCTAATTTAATCACCTGAGCAAAAATAACTATAAAAAGTAGACGTTAAAAAGTTGAGTGTGTGTGTGTGTGTGTGTACACACAAATTATTGAATTAATTAAATATTTCATGAAAACTATATGAAGAAGGCACATAAAACATTCACTTGTATCTTTA
Source organism: Idiotropiscis lumnitzeri (assembly GCF_059441095.1). Taxonomy (NCBI): domain Eukaryota; kingdom Metazoa; phylum Chordata; class Actinopteri; order Syngnathiformes; family Syngnathidae; genus Idiotropiscis; species Idiotropiscis lumnitzeri. The sequence continues at coordinate 19,477,548 of NC_142396.1, read as the reverse complement.
TTTACTCATTATTTTCATGAAACCTAATCTTATGTAACTCTCTCTCCTAGACTACTCTTCAAAATCTGTCGGAGGACGTCCTGGCCGTGATGGATAATAAAAACCCTTCTATAAAACAGCAAGCCTCACTGTTTTTGGCCCGCTCCTTTAGGCATTGCACTCAGGCCACACTGCCCAAGAGTGTACTCAAACCCTTCTGTGCTGCCCTTGTAAAGGTACATTTTATATATAAAGAAGGAAAGTAAGTCTTGACTCGCTCCTCATCTGTACTTGTCTATTTCTCCATCAGCAAGTTAATGACTCTGCTCCAGAGGTGCGTGATGCTGCCTTTGAAGCTTTGGGGACAGCCATGAAAGTGGTGGGCGAGAAAGCAGTTAACCCTTTCCTCGCTGATTTGGATAAACTAAAACTTGACAAGGTGACATATGATGATCAGACTAACTGAAATAGAGCTCCCTGTTGAGTTGTATGACCCTTGTATTGCCTATTGCAATAGCCTTGTAACTAACTGTTGTCTTGCGTTTTTGATGAAAGATAAAAGAGTGTGCTGACAAAGTAGAACTTCCAGGAGGGAAGAAGGGTTCAGGAGGAGCGGTAGAAAAGAAGTCATCCTCGAAACCTCCTCCTGCTGCTGAAGTCCCAACTAAATCTTCTGCCTCGCTCAAGAAGACTTCAGCTGCAGCCACCAGCAAAGTAACTTCTTCACTTTTTTGTAGATTATTTTCTGGTTCATCTTGAACTTAAATCACTTTAACACAGTGAGATATTATTGACATTATATTGGACAACAATGTAGTATTTCCCAGCTTGTAAGTTGTTTCAATTTGAATTGATAAACTCACACATCAAAATAAGATGCATAGCCCGAAAACTAAATCTATTCAAATTACAGTATTTAACTATATGAATAGTAGCTGTGACTTGTGAATCTCTTTATGTAACAGTCTGCTGGTCCACCAAAGAAAGGCAAAGCAGTGTCTGTTTCCAGTGGAAAACCCAAAAAGAACACGGAAAGTAAAGACTTCACAGAAAGCGTACTGACGGTAAGTCAGAACTCTTTTTGGGCTTTGTGGCTCTGCATGGTCAACAACTTTGTTATTGTCCACTAACAACCCGATAGTTAAGTTATTCAGACACTTGACCTAAAACTTGACCAGATTGTTCAATATTCTTGTGGCTAAAGGAGCTTTACTGCCAAAAATGTCCATCAAAAGTATGCTATTTAAACCACTTTCAATTTGTTTCTCAAAGTGCGATGAGATTAATGTTTGTACATGGACTTTAGGGGTCACAGTTTTTTCAATTGCAATGAATTGGTATTTGTGCAGAGGGAAATTGCCAGGTTTGCCGATATGAGTCACCGACTGGATTTTGTGTGAAACTCTTAACTACCCAGCGTGAAGTAAATTTGACCAACCGTATTTTGAGTAATAAATCTATTTTAAGAATCCTCACGTTATTTTTTTTATTTTATTTTATTTTTATTTTTTTTACACGAAAGCCCAAGATTCATAGGCAGACCTGTAGCAATGCCCTAACAACAAAAATACTTTTGTTCGGCAATCGCCTGTGTTTTTCGGGAATGACGTGATTCACAGAACAATGAGTCGTCAGTCGCCATTGTACAGCATTGTTGTCCGGTGAGTTGCTCAACATCCATTGTCGTTGCGTTATTCGGTGAAGTGCCTTGGTGCTGTGTGGCGATGCATTGTTTGCATTCTGAGAAGCATCCGCTTGAGTGGCCAAAACCCCCAAAAAGTCACGTTAATGGACCAATTTCATTCTGGCAAAAAGAGGGAATTACAAGCCATCGTTGTCGAGTGTTTTTTGCCACCAGCACTCCGACTTTCTCAACAATTTTGCTTATAAAAAAGGGTTTGCAAAAAGTTGGGGTGTGATTGCAATTAATTTTGAAAAACGTGGTGTGTTGTGTGACAGCTTGTGTGTGACTGATGTCTGTGACATATGAATGTGGAGTGCACATGCCCTGATGAAGAACGGTGCGAAAAGGGCGAGAGTGAGTGAGGAATGTGTGAACAAGAAGCTGAGGAGGACGAGCGGGCGGGTGTTAACTCGAGAGTTGAACAGCAAGTGTGTGTGTATATATACACCTTAAATACCTTACCAATGACAACGCAGGAAACCGACCGGTTTCGGTACAAGCAGAATAATCTCACTGTGAGTCATTTATAGCACGGCAGAGCATCAAATTTAAAACAATAACGCAAAGCTAATAATCCTGCCCTATAAAAGTTACCATCCTTCAGGTCTCAATGATTCTAGTCTCCAGTCATTATCGGGTGTTCTGCCATTTATGTCCGACCCATGTGTATCGTCCTACCGGAGGCTGATTTGACAGCCGCACAATGTTTTCGGTCTCCTGAGCGTCTGGCTCGGAGTTATGGTCCATTGGACATAATTCCATTAAACTACTCTTTCTCCAACTCTTCAAATATGTGGATCCCCTCAGATACGTTTGAGATTTAGCTTTGTGAGTCAATGTCTGGCTGTCTTAACACACTTTTCTATATTGAGCTCTGCCATAGTTGTCTTGGAATGACGTCACACTTCCGGGTTTGCCGCTGGCCAGAATGTCACTTTAGGGAAAACAATTATTTTGACAAAAATTCCAAATAATTTTTTTCATGCTGTATTATTTGTGTTATGTGTAATTACTTTACTTGTGACATTCAAAGATTTGATTTTAGCATTTCCTGAACTTACTTCCCACTAGGTCTTTAAGTAAACTGTCTCATAACAATCTGCTAGACGTTTTATTGTTTTCCAATGAAAAGATTGCACGTTGATCCTCACTTGGCGGAAAAGGGTTTCAAAACCGTTGAATGAGTCAGTCAGCTGTCATTGAGGCTGGTGAATATGGGAGAGAATCAGTCTGTCGTTAATGTTCAGTCAACCTCAACTTAACGGCTTTGATATTCTTTGTGCAGTTTCTGAAGGAAGGTTTTCTTTTTGCGTTTAGTGATGGTTACACTATTTTGTGGGGACACTGTTGCTGTTTGACCCTCGCAAGTGATATGTTGCCGCTGGCATTTGTATTTCAGGTTGAGGTGTGCGAAGAGCGTGCAGCCGAAGTACTTCCTGCATCCTGTCTTGAACAGTTGGATTCAGCGAATTGGAAGGAGAGACTCGCCAGTATGGAGGAATTTCAGAGGGTAATCTCTTTGTTTTACTTAGAAAATGCTCCCATTTTAAGTATCATCAAGCATAAATACCCACACAAATGACTGAAAGCCATCCTTAAGGTCTGTGCTTAGTAATTATGTTGTGAAGGTTTTTGTAGCCTGGAAGAAAAGATGATAAGCCACAATGGCGGAAGGAATGTTAATTGATGGATTTGTGCTTCCTTCTAGGGCGTTGAGACTATGGATAAGATGGCAATGCCATGCCAGGCCTTAGTCAAGATGTTGGCCAAGAAACCAGGCTGGAAGGAGACAAACTTCCAGGTAAATTTTGTATTATGTTGACCAGAAATGGTTACGAATGTAAATTACACTAATAAGGAACCGTAGGATGCCGTATTTATATTCGCTAGTCTTTGTGAATCTAATTCATTCCAATGTTTTGGGCTGCTCTTTTTTGAAGGTCATGCAGATGAAGCTGCATATTGTGGCCCTGATCGCTCAGAGGGGACAGTTTTCAAAGACATCAGCCTTGATAGTTTTGGACGGCTTGGTGGATAAGGTTGGCGATGTCAAATGTGGTGGAAATGCCAAGGAGGGAATGACTGCAATTGGGGAAGCCTGCTCGCTACCATGGACCGCCGAACAGGTTTTTGCTTTAAAAAAATATATATAAACACAGAAAATAGGGTTGGGCAATATAAATTTAATATTGGAAAAACATGTATGACGAGATTAACATTTTAAATGTTCAACAAATGAACATGATAGAAAGTAATCCGCAGCATAGTGTAGTTTATGAAGGCTATACTGTATTCACTTTTTTTTTTAATAGGTTGTGTCTTTGGCATTTGCACAAAAGAACCCCAAGAACCAGGCAGAGACTCTCAACTGGCTGGCGAATGCCATGAAGGAGTTTGGCTTTGCTGGGTAATCTTTATTTATTTATATTTGTTTTAGTCAATTTCAACTTAAAGAATTCTAACTATAAAATTGACTGGACTTAAGACACTGAAGAGTATTTTGCAAGTATAGAGTAAGAGGAAAGAAACATTTAACCTCTCCTTCCTAGTATTAATGTGAAAGGTTTTATCAACAATGTGAAGACGGCCCTCGGTGCTACTAACCCAGCTGTTAGGACAGCGGCGATTACCCTGCTGGGTGTTATGCATCTCTACATGGGAGCTCCTCTCCGCATGTTTTTTGAGGATGAGAAGCCTGCTCTCTTGTCACAAATAGATGCGGCATTTGAGAAGGTAATGGCTTTTTGTAATCCTCACAATGGTAACCATTTTTTTTGTTCCTGCTAGCAAGAGAACCACTCAACCTACCTTCATTTTCTTTTGCATTTCTGCACCATAGATGCAAGGCCAATCACCTCCAGCTGCGACAAGATTCACCAAGAAATCTGGAAATGAGGATGAGGGTGACAATGCAGAGGAGCAAGAAGATGATGCCGGAGGACAGGACATCATGGACCTTCTGCCCAGAACAGAGATTAGGTGATTTCCTGAATATTGAAGTATGCCATTTGCTAGTTGTGCCAATTACCTACTTTTATTGATTGGTGTGTGTATATAGCAGTTCTTAGAACTTTTAAAATAAGTTCAAATAAGAAGTAAACAAAAGCTAATTCAACCTTTTGTCCCGCCTTTTAGTGACAAAATCACTTCTGATCTGGTTTCTAAAATCGAAGATAAGAATTGGAAGACTAGAAAGGAGGGCCTTGAAGAGGTTGCAGCCATCATCTCGGAAGCAAAATTTATCACAGTCAATATCGGAGAGCTCCCTCTGGCCTTGAAAGGACGACTCGGTGATTCCAACAAGATCCTGGTAGGTGGAATATGATTATATGAATGTATGAGTTAGGGAGCAAATTCATCCTGTTTTTATCCATTTTGGTGGATTTAGTCACTTGTACTGACATGCCAATTTGAGTTGACAACAAGAGCTCAGCTTGCAAATGTCACATGACCAAACCTAGAAAACGGGTTAGCTGTGATGGTCGTTACCTGAGCCCTTAGGCACTCTGTCATTTTTAGTTGACAGCAAGTGGGTAAATGGTTGCTCCCTGAGATCTAGACTAGTGGCTCGACTTGGCGTTTAGAACATATTGTAAAGAAAATTTTGGACTTGAATTCCCCTTCAACATTAAGATACCATATTAAGAAACTGATGATTTACGTATGACTACATGCACAAACACCAATTCCATTGAAATTGAGCCATTGTGAATAAGGTAAATAAATACAGGGGTTCAATACCTTTCCTGCTGAACCAGCCAGCCAATAATATGACATATAATAATATTTTATATATTATGTAAAATATAATATATAAAAAATAAAATATTTTAAATAACTCTGCATATGTCCAGGTCCAACAGAGCCTGACGATTCTGCAGCAGCTTGCCGCAGCCATGGGGCCAGGACTCAAACAGCATATTAAAACACTCGGATTCCCCATCATAAATGTGCTTGGTGACAGTAAGGTACATAAGCTGAGGGCACAAAATATATCCATGTGCATTAATTCTCAATTTTCTGCATAAAATCATGTTTACGATTGCATTGACTGTCCATACGTGCTCTTAATGAACATTGTTTATCTGTAGACCAATGTCAGGGCAGCTGCAATGGTCACCTTGCAGGCGTGGGTGGAGCAAACTGGGATGAAAGAATGGCTGGAAGGAGAGGATTTATCAGAGGAGTTAAAGAAGGAAAATCCCTTTCTACGTCAAGAGGTACATAGAGCATGACAGACTTTAGAGTAACACATAATGGATGGCGGGAGAAAAAAAAAAGTGCTTATTCAAAAAAAGTTACCCTCTATCCATCCATTATCTGTTTGGCTTATCCTTATGAGCGATGATTGTAATAATTCCTGATAGAAAACGAGGTCCATATGCTTCTTGAAGTTATTATTTCTATTAATTGGCTTCTAAAACGTAACCATTTCCTTCCTCTTAAAGTTGTTAGGCTGGTTAGCCGACAAGTTGCCCTCCCTGAGATCCGTGCCAGGAGATCTGATGGGTTGCGTCCCCAATCTATATGCGTGCCTAGAAGACAGAAATGGTGACGTGAGAAAGAAAGCTCAAGATGCTCTTCCCACATTCATGATGCACCTTGGCTATGACAAGATGAACAAGGCTACGGGCAAACTCAAGGTAATAGAGAATGATTTTGAGCTTTAAATCGCAACATTTAAAAAAATGTGTTTTTAACAGTTATTCAACAGTACTACGTGCATCCTATAATATTTGGGGTCTATTCTTGTCTCCTATTAGCCATCTTCTAAAGACCAGGTCGTAGCCATGTTAGAAAAGGCCAGAGCAGTAATGCCGGCTAAACCTGCAGCTCCTGCCAAAACCGGAGGAACCAAAGGCCCATCAGAGACAAGTAGGCCAGGTTAGTATCACTCAGTAACTTTCTCTCGGAGCATTAACTACAGGGACAAAACTGTTAATTTGTCATGATTATAGTCAGGGATATGTGCGTGTTTCTTAAATGAGCCCCCCTCCACCCTTTATAGAAAGATCTTTCAGATGTACACTTATGGCCAGATTGACATGTGTTGCTATATGACTAAAACTTCACATAGTCTGCTCTGTTTGTAGTTTACAAATGTTTTCCTGTTTTCTCCAGCCTCCAGGTCTCAGGCAGTCAGTGAGGATAATGCCGATAATAAACCTGAAGCTAAAAAGGTCAGAGGTGGAGTAGCTGCTAAGAAGGTACTTAATGTCTGTATCAACACTTGTTGTAAAGACAGTATCAGTTATTATTATGCAGCGATTTATGTGGATTTGGGATTTTCCTTTGTAATAGTCATAGGGCTAGGCAACATGGTGATAAAAATATTTCATATTGAGTGCCAATTGTATTTAACTATTCAAACTAAGGACCCGCAGAAAAAAAGTTGAATATTGGTAATTTTTTTCCCCCATATTTAACTTGTTAATACTAATAATTCAATAAAACAAATTATTAAGAGGGAGAATAACATTTAAAAATGTCTGATTATCAAGGAATGTACACGATTTTTGTGTTACATTGGAGTGTAATGTGCAAAGTTGCTCATTCGATGTTCATGCAATGTAAATTTAGCACACTAAAACTCTCTTCAGGTACACATATTACAGTTGACCAACTTTCTTCCGTCTACTTTATCCTTTTTTTTGTGGACTCATTATTGGCTGTCGTGCCAGGAGTGAAAGTTCATTAATCTTTTACGTGGGGCTTGGGTGCGAAACTGAAGGTCATAGCTGGCTAAAGGCTTCTTTCTACTCACTGTGTCAATATCGCTCTCAGTTGGCCTTCACGCTCTCACACACCCAAATACGTTGTTTTGAAAATGTGCTGGATGTCGCTTCGGCTGATAGGACGCCACAGGTTATGGCCAATTCTGGTAGCAGTTTTTATTTTGCGAAACGAGGAACAAAGTGACAACGATGGTGACTATCATATAAATCAGAGGTATTCAATTAAGTCACAGAGGTCCACGACTAAAATTTCTTCCAATTAAAAGGTCCGAACCAAAGTCCAACTTCCCTTAATGTCTAGCCTATGTTTACATTTTTAGTTTCAATATTTAGTCATTTTCAACAGAGCACACTTATATACTAAATATTTAGCAATGTTCACATTAAACACCTTTGCCAGTCAAACAAATATAAGGCGTTTATTTCACATTCAAGAAAATGTGGCTCCGGGAATTTAAGGCTGCCACTTCCAGAAAAAAAAACAGTCAAATATCTCCTGCAGAAATATATCAAGTACTAAGCATTGAGTTAACATATTTTACTTTTTTTTTCCTCAAATCAAAGAGATATCAGCCTAGAAAAAAACGGAAAGCCAAGTAAAGTATCCAAGTAAAACAGGTCGACATGTTCAGTACATAATCAATAAAAATGGCTGTCCTCATGAAAAACTAATTCAAAATGAGCTTTGACACCACCTTTTTTTTTTTTTTTAATATTTTTTTAACATCTCTTAATGAGAAAAATGAGTTTGTGACTGCCCTGCCAGTGACTTAATTCTGGGTTGGAATGGAGTCAGGGCCATTGGGATTTGGTAGATTATTTCACACATCTGGGCTTTGTGTTTTCCTTTAAATATTGTTTGTGCAACAGCATTTAAGCACTCCTTCACAACTTCCCCATCACTGAATGTTTTTTTTTATGTTTCCCCAAAATCCACGATACTTTTAGTGAACATTCGTTTGCATGCCGCTGGGCTGTAAACGAAAATGTAAAAATCTGTTATACTGCACTCGAAGTTCGATGTTTTTGCGTGCGCTCACCTCAAACTTCAGCGGATAACTTTGCACAAAAGGGCGGTGCTTTGTTTCGTAGTGGCGCTTCGAAATGTTGCGACTGTTTCGGAGCATATGATGCACACTGGTTTTGAATCGGCTGCAGCCAGAACGAAACTAAATTTCTCCGTCTATTCATTGAAAACAACACGCTAACTTTTTAGCAAGGCATAGTGTCAGCAGCACTCTCTTCCGGTCTGCTGCGCAATTGACAGTGGATCGTAAACAAAAGATTTGATTGGCTCAAATCAGTGACGCCTTTTCCGTATTAACTAGAATTGCTGCGCCGACCTTTGCGAATGCGCCCTGAAAAAAAATTCATCGTAGATTGGTCATGGGTCCGGTCCGAACCATCCAACCATCCGGATCCGGACCGCGGCCCGCCATTTGGTGATGCCTGATATAGATGAATACATTTGTGCACCTCCTCTCATCAACCGGATCCATGTTTGGTGTTTTTAAACATGACGGTATTGTGGAACCTTGCCGAGCAACCTGATTACGTAATTGCGGCCAGTCACGACAGAGAGAATTTGCGCTGCAACCTCTGCGCAGCAACAATTTCTGACGCGTGCGCTGCATTTGTTGCAGACGTTTTATCAACGTGTGTGTCACATGTTGCATTGCGGCTGTTGTCACCCGTGATTACGCAGGAGTATAAAGAAGCCTTAACACCAGAGCTCTAGTATGTCAAAGACGCTGAATTGTGTAATTATCGATTTTGATGTGTTTAATCACATTTGTGGGCACAAATAATCTAATTGCAAGAATTGATTCGACTGGTCAATTATTTGAACAAAGTTACGCAATACTGTGTGCGTGCTTCACATGTGCGAGAGTGTGCGCACATACTATCATTGGGTTAGCTTCTTTGTACTCGATGTCCCTTTTTAGATGCTTATAGTTTTGCCACAAATGTAATGCTGCACTGTAGTCTCTCCCTACATGCACAATGTCAGGTTCGGAGTTTGTGTCCACATTAAATTTTGATAACCCGTGTTTTAGACGTGTTTAGTGTTGTTTGTCTCTGTGTATTTGCCACCCCTCAGTTAGTTCTTGACTGATTATCAACATCATTTGGTTTTTCTGTTCGCTCAGCAACCCTCTCCCCCCGAGGAACCTGACCCTACCCCTCCCTCAAAGGACAAGGACAGTAATGCTAATAAAAAGCCCCTCAACAAAGGGAAGACTGCTGCTGGCAGTCAACAGGTAGATGTGGAACAGATGTGCTCCTAATGAGACAATTGTTGCACAACTACCACTGATTAAATGTTTCTGTGAGCTCTTGTTGTCATTGAGCAATGGTCCAGCAAACGTACAAACGTTTTGATAGACTAATAAGTGTGCACTTAGTTTTAACATTAGTCGTGGCACTTGGCTTGGTGGTTACACTGTTCAATCCTGAGACCTTAGCCACTACTTGTGGTGTTAGTATTTTAATGTTTAATCTAACTAATACTCTCCTCTTTCTCTGAGGTAATAGCTTCCTAACCCACCCACAAATCAGTTTTAATGAAATGAATGTCGTTCTCCTTTAAATTGCAGTACCTGCATGCTGACTGCGATCTCATGCGTGTGCCATTTTTGTCTTTTTCTCTCACTCCACTGCATTGAAGTTGTGGCATGTTTAGGAACTACTCATCACTTTCCACTTGTCACAGGCACTTGCATATTTCTTTCGTTTCAGTGTGATATACATTTATCGTAAATAACGTTTGTCGTGTTTAACTGAAAATCTATGACATTTTGATCTTGCCTCACTTGTATTTCAGAGTGTATCTGCCAAAAAGCCTGCAGCCAAAGGAATGAAAGATGAAGAGGACAGGTCTGGGCCCCTCTTCGTCCTTGTCCCCAATGCTAAGGAGCAGAGGATCAAAGAGGAGAAGCAACTGAAGGTAAGTGACTGACTGTGATGATCTATAAACAAGAGAGCAGAGCATATAGTCTTCTGGGTTGCCTGTGTTTTGACAAGCTAGATAGTTGTCTGGAAATTTCGCTGAACGGGACTGCTTTACAGACAGAACAAGTGATATGGATGTTTAAAAAAAAAAAAAAAAAAATCATGGGACACATTGACAAGACGCCTATTCGCTGGTGGGTCCGGTGACGCAAGCGTCTCTATGGAAGCTACACAGATACTAGCAGTCCAAAGTTAGCTGAAAACTAACAACTTGTCTCTGCCCCAATCGCTGTTAGTTTTAATAGATTCATATAAGCATTGAGAAACAAACACCGACGAACGCAGACCAGTCAAGAGTTAGCTGAAAGTTAAAGATGTTACTTGACATTGATCACTGTTAGCTTTAATAAATTCATATCAGCGACCTAAACAAACACAAAAGCTAGCAGACAGAGCTGGGCAGTCCGTCCTGGGGGCAGAATGGAGGTTTTATGAATAAGGCTGGATGGGCAGTGAGATAGCGGCCGGAGGGCGGGGGACTGACCGGCAAAAATGGGTCAAGTGCCCAGCTCTCTTCGCAGTTGTGATCAAAGTTGGCCAAAAGCTCATGACCTGCTCCATTGGCATATTATGTCCTTTAATGCCCAGACAAGAAGTGTGTGCCAACAACTGCTTTATCCATCATTTAACAACAAACGCCACCACACTACACTTTGTTGTCAGTGTCAGAATGATTACTTGTATCCAACTCTCTATTTTCTAAGTGGCTTCTCCTCACAAGGTTTGCGGGGGTGCTGGAGCCTGAAATTTAAAACACAGTTTTAAGTTGCAGACCATACAAGAATACAATTTATTGAACAATCTCGTATCGTCAATGCTTTATCCAGGAATATTGACTTTATACTGACTGCAAAATTGTGCATTCCTCAGTGAAATAAATACTAAAAACTTTTCAGCCCTGGAGTTTCATGGCTCAGACCAGCCCCCGTTAGTTCACAACCTTTTATTAATGATATATGTGATCATTTTGCCCTTGTTAGTGCAGCAATAAATTGCTTACCATTTCCATCAACGTTGATATTCATACCCTACAAGATCAAATATCCAAATTAAAAGTAAATGTGCTTACAAGATCACGGTCAGTTCAGGATGAGAACAATCATCCATTGTCTTTTTCGCTTCTCCTCACAATGGTCGCGGGTTGTGCTGGAGCCTACCTCAGCTTATCATCGGACAGTAGTTGGGGTACACCCTGAACTGGTTGCCAGCCAATTGCAGGGCACACAGAGACGAACAACCATCCACGCTCACATTCACACCTAGGGACAATTTAGAGCGTCCAATCAATCTGCCATGCATGTTTTTGGAATGTGGGAGGAAACCCACGCAGGCACGAGGAGAACATGCAAACTCCACACAGGAAGTTTGCTTGTTCTCCCCGTTACTCTCCGTCAGGACCTTTTAAACCTGACATTTATTGGTGCCGGTCAACCCGGGAGCCACACCCGGGCGGGCGAACGTCGCTGGATATTTCGGGGGCCAACGAATCTGACGTCAGCGCTTCACCATTTGAAAGCGGGTCCCTGAGCTGCGGCGCGGCCGTCCGCCCGGATGTCGGTTCCCTGTCGGACCAGGCGGATCCGGAGGAAGCCAGGTATTGTTTTTCAAATTATTTTGTGCCACCATTTTAAAATTTAAAATATTAACACAATTCGTAAGGGGTGATTTATGTGAGTAAGGAAGAGCGCGCCGGCCGTTTTGCAGTAGTTCGGTCGAAAAGAAAAGAAACTGGATCGTGCTCGTCTAAGGAGTTATAGAAAAATAATTAGGCCATAACTCATTGAGAAACTGGGTTTCTCGGGAGACTGGGTCTCCCTTACGGAAAGCACGGTTGCGTTGATTGACGGTTCTGCGGTCCGTCTGATAAAAAAAAAAAGAAGAAAAGAAAAAAACCGGATCGCGTTATTCAAGGAGTTACAAATAGTATTAGGCCGTAACTCATTGAGAAACTGGGTTTCTCGGGAGACTGGGTCTCCCTTACAGATAACGCGGTGGTAAAAAAGAACGTCCTGCGGTACGTCTAAACCGGATCGTGTTGTTTAGGGAGTTACAAAAAGAAGAAATTAGGTCGTAACTCGTTCAAACCGACAGCACGGTAGAGTCTATTAAAAGTTCCTCGGTGTCGATAAATAGAAATTATCGACGACTTAGAGGTCTACTCACAATTTCACATTGAAATTTAGGGAATAACAAGGCATTATTTTTGGTGGTTTTTATTATTTTTATTTGAATATTCTTTGTAGCTGCGCAGCTGTGTGTGTGTGTGGGTGTATGAGGACAAAGAGAAAAAAAAAAGGTGAGAAAGAGCATACGTGCGGGGGTGTGCGTGTGTGCGTGCGTGTGTGTGTGTGTGGGTTTGGAGAAGTAGCTGACCAGACAACAGCAAAAGAAGAGGTCTGGCTGGGCCAAGCCTGAAGGATCAGGTTTCAGGGTAGTGAGAGTGCGGGAGAGTGAACTGGCAAGACGTCTACTTCACTTCCTGGCTTCTCCTCCCATCGCGATGGAGAAAAGACAAAACCTTCCCTGGTTATTCCTCTGGTTCTCTGCATTTAATTCAGTCTAATGAAGGCGTCAGGACCTTTTAAACCTGACACTCTCCGATTTCATTTACAATATAATCGCAATTTGACAAAGTGTGATTTTTGTAATTGTAAAGGCTGCAGTTTAAATGGTCGTGGTAAACGATACAAACAAAAAAATACATGGTTGAGGCTAATTATGATTATACATTAATGATTATGTTGTGTAATTGAACGGGTAGGTTTTTTCAAATTTTTGCATAACGTAGTAACGGGGTTTTGTGCTAATGTTCTTGACAAAAGGTTCATACTAAGAAAATTCAGACAAATAGTTCTAGCTGTGAATTTTAATAGGTTGGCACTCTTTGTTAGTCTTTCACTCAGTATTGAGGAAAATCCTATTCAGTGAATTGCAAAAGACACTCCTTCAGTGTATTGAAATATAATGGTGCGTGGTCTTATGTGACCAGAATCACTGAAACATAAGAACCAATATTTTCTGTAAAATGTAACACCTGCTTTTAGCTTTGAACTTAGTTGTTGTGTCCGAATAGATTTTGAAGTGGAACTTCATCACTCCTCGAGATGAATATTTGGAGCAGCTTAAAACTCAGATGTCTACCTGCTTTGCAAAGTGGCTGCAGGATGAACTCTTTCATCTTGACTTCCAGAAACACGTAAAGGCCATTAGTGTCATGATTGAGGTGAGAACGGATGTGTTGATTTTTCTTTTGAAATTTCCGACGTACATGTAGGTGCATGTTTCTTTGGATGCATAGATCTCACCGTATTATCAAAGCACTCACTGAACTTGTGTTATTTGACAGAGGTTGGAGAGTGAGAGTGATGCCACAATAAGCTGCCTGGACTTAATTCTCAAATGGTTCACTCTGCGCTTTTTTGACACCAACACAACAGTCCTCATGAAGGTGCTGGAGTATTTGAAGTTGCTTTTTGCCATGCTCGATAGGGAGAACTATCATCTCACTGAGTATGAGGCCAACTCCTTTGTCCCCTACCTTCTCCTCAAGGTAAGGACACACTACACTTGGCTCCACACTCCTTTTCTCTGTGAATGATCTTTAAGTCTTGGTTCCTCTTTCTTCCTTTTCTAAGGTCGGCGAGTCTAAAGATGTGGTTCGCAAAGATGTTCGGTCAATACTGGCCATGCTATGTAAGGTTTACCCTGCATCTAAGGTCTTTCCTTACCTCATGGATGGTACAAAGTCCAAAAACTCCAAACAAAGAGCTGGTGAGTCACTATAATATCCCATCTCGCTGTCATTGCCTTACATTCTTTTCACATTTTATTGCTGTCTATGATTGTAAGCTTTCTTACAATGTTTCTTTGGATTTATGTCTTCAGAATGTCTTGAGGAGCTGGGTTGTTTGATAGAAGGCTATGGAATGAATGTATGCCAACCAACTCCAGCCAAGCCTTTGAAAGAGATCGCAGTTCATATTGGTGATAGAGACACTTCTGTCCGAAATGCTGCTCTAAACACAGTGGTGGCCGTCTACAACGTCTGTGGAGACCAAGTCTATAAACTAATTGGAAATGTGAGTTTGCGGATTGCAGTTGACTTGCTTTAAAAAAACACAACTCCAAAGTTGTCATTGCCCATCCCCTTGCATATTTTCCAGTTGTCAGACAAAGATATGAGCATGTTGGAAGAGAGGATCAAACGTTCATCTGCAAAGAAGACTGCTGCTGCTCCAGCCAGGCAGAGTGTAAATGAGCGGTCTCCAAGGGATCACCCAGCTAACCCCAATGGCACTTTCCTTCGCAAGTCTGCACAGGAAGAACCAAACAAACTCAAGTAGGTTTCCAAAGGGACGTTTGCACCCTGAATGGGTGTTTAAACGGAACCAACAATGTTTTGACATATGAGAGGCCCGTTCATGAATGATTTGGCGGAATCTTTATCTCCCCCAAAATTATCAAGAGAAACCCCCAAAATGGCAAGTTAGTTCAACTAATATCATTGCACAACAAAGAGAGGAAGCCATTTGCAACTGTAATTTGTAAAAATAACACATGAAAACTGACCAATAGTGAAGTTTGATTTTCACACTAAAACAATAGTAAGTTATGGAGTTGTCATAAAATGTTTTCTTATGTGAATAATTAATTGGAATTTAATTTTTTTAAATGCTCCGCCACTGAGTAAATGTAGAATGTCAGAGCATTTTAGCATGCGCAATACTACTAAAACAATAACTGCTTAAATGGGGAATTGAGATTTTCCCCTCAATACTTGTATTGATTATTTTCTGTCAGTTGACGTCGCTAGGACTTCCCGGTGTCAACTGATGAAAAAGTTTATTGTGATTTTGACTTTTATTTAACCGATGAAGGACTGAATCTTACTGGGTCATAAACTCCTATCTTCTCGGAATAGTCAAATGAATGAATGAAATGGATCAATTCCACTGCTTGCTTTCCTGTAGGTATCATGGCCTGATAAAATAAGTTTGTTCGTGTATGGCTCTTAATTGACAGGATCTGAGAGTGAAAGCAAGCATTGTGTGGTTTTTTTTGCCTGGAAGGTGGGGTTGCTGCCTGCATGTCTCTTAACTCCTCATCTTTTTTCCTGTGATTTCCTCCTTTCTGTATTCTTCTTGCCTACCTTTCCGGAGCAGAATTATGTATCGCACCTATAGGATGTGAGTACATCCTCCTCCTCCTCCAACTTCTCCTCCTCTTGTGTCCGTGTCCTTTGCTCGTGTCCTCAAAATGTAAACTAGAATTTTATCATCCTAATGCAAGTAGACACCATATTTTGGATTTGCCTCATTCAACAGATGGTGTCGTGCGAATGATCATCAAATGTAGCTTTGGAATTATTTACATATATATTTAATTGAATCATCATCCATTTTTACTTGCGCTGCATAGCAACTATGGCTGCCATGATTAGTCGACTAATCACAAGGACGTCGACAATCCTAATCGTCGACAATTAATATAAATGGTTGACAAGTCGTTTGTTTATATACATTTTTTTTATTATTTATTTGCCACATTGGCTTTCTCTTGAAACAGCCTCATCTCGCGCATTTCATTGCTGGCTGTTTTCCTTTCTAGGGCGCACATGCGCCGTCGCGGTTATTCACGTCATCCGTGGACGCATTGTGGGTAGTGAGGCGGGGTATCACAGCTACCTGGTGTTAGCAAAAGAATGCTAAAGTTACGGCATAAGTCTTACGATGCATACATCCTGATGGATTTTTTTTTTAAATGTCAATCAGGTGTTTCAAATAGAGGTGGCTATTGATTCTTAAATCCGTAACGTTTTTGTTGATTTTTGTATCAAGTGGAACCTAAAATGTAAGTATAACACCTCCAATGGCATGGCTGATTTCCTAAATTATGTGCAACTTGGGTCTCAGATGTGTTTATATTGACAAAAAAATAATTAAGGTTGGAACCACATGTAGATTAGTGACTCATTGGCAGCATTTAACGTATTAACCTTCTGAGAATATGGGAACGTCTTAGTCAACAACTAAAAATATTGAACTTTGACAGTTTGAGGATTAGTAGCGTGAAGTTGATGAGATGAATTCGGCACTTGGGCTCATTTTTAAACAGACTGTACAGATTAAGCTGTAGCTCTTTTTTTCTTTTGAAATTTGCCATTTCTTTTCCACTACAAGAAGCTTTGTGTTTTGTTTTGTTTTTTTTAACTGTTCAATGATTAAACATCACAAACTACGCTGTGAAATTACATGGCTTGGCTGGTCCGTTTTTGTAAGATGTCTCCATGGCTTCAGTCAAAGTTTTGAGTTTTGAAGGCAACTTTGGCAAAATATTTAAAATTCATGCCTTGGGTCAAAAGTCTAAAACCTTGATACATCCATGATTTTTTTTTTTCTCTTTGGCAATTCTCAGCGTGAATGATTTCCTTTCAAATCTAGTAAAAGAAAATATATCATTGAGAAGTCCTGAGCAATAAACTTAAAAAAACAACAAAATCTAAATAAAAAATCACCCTGTCCTACCACACTTAACCTGACGTTGGGTTCTCTTCTCCAGCCAAGCCCGTCAAAACGCCCAGCACAGTGAGTCCTCTCACATGCCCATCCCCAAGGAGTTCCAATTAGACCTGGACATGATTGAGATGGACCAGGGTAGAGTAAACGAGCTGCCGGACCTCGTCCAGCACAAGCTAGATGAGCTGCTGGAGCCCATTGTGATCCCTGAGCCCAAGTATGTCGAACTAACGCACACAAGATCCATATATCTAACAGATCTCGAACGTGGAAGTTGATGTTCATTTTAATGATGTTGTGGTTTTTCCTCAAAAGGATGCGTACCATTTCGCCACACTTGGATGACCTCCATAACAGCACTGCGTCCACGATAAACTTTGTCATCTCTCAAGTGGCCAGTGGAGACATCAACACCAGCATACAAGCACTTGCACAGGTAAAGATCACTGCTTAGCGTTTACTGTGTAGGTTTTCCCGACAACTTTGGGTTTCTATTTAATATGCCTGCAGCTGCGATAGGCTCCAGCAAGCCCGCGACTTGGATAAGAGTAAGCGGCTTGGATAATGGTTGGATTTCATTTCTTGCATTAGATATGTTACCTCACCTGTAGGAAGTGTTTTGAATTGTATTTGTCAGAGCTGTAATGATTTTTATTTTAATGGGTTAGCTGATCAGCAACACAATGCAGAGGAGACTCAGAACTACAACACAATTGGTTAGCGTCTTTTCATAGTACACTTTGCCAACATTGGACATTTTAGCATTGTAATGGAAATTTATCGAAATAAATTGTTGGATGTCATCAGATAAAAGATGTGTATATACAGCATGCCTTGTTCCAAGTAATGTTAACGGTTCGCATGTTCGATTCCAGTTGTGCGCTTGTTTAGTGTGTGGAAGAGATACTTATGGCCTCCTGCCCAATTGATCTTCCTTTTGTGTTAATTAGAATTAGAAATTAGAAATTCCTTTATTGTCATTGTACTCAAGTGTGCAACGAGATTAGAGGGCTCCCCTCTCCAGTGCAATACAACAATAATACAGACAAATATATAAATTAGATAAATAAATAAGAGTGCAATGGAATTTAGTACTGAATAGGGTACATAAAAACACATCACGATGCTGTTCTGCAAGGTAAGGGTGTTCTCGTGTGTGTGTGAGCGTTCAGAATGGAGATGGCTCTCGGAAAGAAACTGTTTCTCAGTCTATTGGTCCTCGATTTGATGCATCTGTAACGCCTGCCAGAGGGCATCAGGTCGAACAGGTGTGAGTTTGGGTGGGTATTGTCTTTGACGATGTTGAGAGCCCTGCTGAGGCACCGGGCGGTGTAGATGTCCGACAGTGAGGGGAGAGGGCAGCCAATAATCCTTTGCGCTGTTTTGACTGTCCTCTGGAGCCTCACTCTGTCCACCTCAGTGCAGCCGCTGTACCAGGTGGAGACACAGTACGTCAGCAGGCTCTCGATGGACGAGTGGTAGAAGGCCAGCAGCAGCTTCCTGTCCAGGTTGAATTTCCTGAGGACTCTCAGGAAGTGCAGACGCTGGTGGACCTTCTTTACCACTGCTGTGGTGTTGTGAGTCCACGAAAGGTCATCGGAGATCTGTACTCCCAGGAACTTGAACGTGTGGACCCTCTCCACACACACGCCTTCGATGCAGAGGGGGGGGCGGCACCGTCTTGTTCCTCCTGAAGTCCACGACGATCTCCTTTGTTTTTGCAGTGTTAAGGTGCAGTCTGTTGTCCTTGCACCAAGCCGTCAGCCTCTTTACCTCCTCTCTGTAGGCTGTCTCGTCACCTTCCGAGATCAGACCGACCACTGTCGTGTCGTCAGCAAATTTGACGATGGTGTTGTTGCCGCGGGCCGGGCTGCAGTCGTAGGTGTAGAGGGCGTACAGGAGAGGGCTCAGCACGCATCCTTGAGGGGAACCGGTGCTCAGCGTACGGGTGGAGGACGTGTGGGGGCCGAGCAACACAGTCTGGGGTCTGTTGGTCAGAAAGTCCTTAATCCAGATGCGTGTGAGGGCAGGGAGGCCGAGAATGTCCAGTTTGGCGACGAGGATGTCTGGGATGATCGTGTTGAATGCCGAGCTGTAGTCCACAAAGAGCATTCTTGCATAGCTCTGCTGTTGTTCCAGGTGGCCCAGCACAACATGCAGAGCAGTGTCGATGGCGTCCTCAGTGGATCTGTTAGCCCGGTATGCAAACTGGTAGGGGTCCAGAGTGGGAGGAAGGCAGTCCCTGATGTGCTGGAGAACCAGCCTCTCGAAGCACTTCATGATGACTGGTGTGAGAGCAACAGGACGGTAGTCATTCAGGTGGACGGCGGGTGACTTTTTGGGGACAGGAATAATGGTGGATGTTTTCAAGCAGGAGGGGATGACTGCTTGAGCCAGGGAGCGGTTGAAGATCCTGCAGAAAACATGTGCCAGTTGGTGGGCACATGCTCTGAGGACCTTGCCTGGTATTCCGTCGGGTCCAGTAGCTTTCCTGGGGTTAACAGCCAGGAGCGCGCGCCTCACATCGTGTTCCTCTACGGTGAGTGGGGGGGAGTTGGAGCATGAAGTGCGGGGGTGTGACGGTTGGGGCGAGTCAAAGCGAGCGAAGAAGCAGTTAAGCTCCTCTGCCAGCGATGCACTCGGGTCTACAGAGGTCGTGCTGCTGCCACGGAAGTTGGTGATGCTCCGTAGACCCTGCCACACCTCCCGTGGTCTGTTACTGGCAAGGTGGGCCTCCAGCCTCCCCTTGTAGATTGCCTTGGCTAGCTTGAGACCTTTGCTCAGGTCAGCACGAGCCACCCTGTACTGGGCTTTGTCGCCTGACCTGAAGGCAGCGTCACGGGCTTTGAGGCGAGAGCGAACCCTGCTGGACATCCAGGGCTTCGCATTTGGGAAGGTCCGTATAGTCTTTTGTTGGGACACAGTTTCCATGCAGAACTTGATGTAGTCCAGTACACAATGTGTGTAGACATCAAGGTCCTGATGTCTAATGGATGGATGCTTGGAATAAAATGACAGAATACACTTGTTTTGTTCCTGTTTATTGCAATAATGGAGAAAATATTGCCTCAGGCAGTATTAATTGTCAGTGCAAGTGCAAAATGAAGCACAAATAGGTTTTTAGCTAGCTTTTTAGCTGCCTTTTGTGAAAAGCCCAGTCAATGGCATTTGCTCATCTTCTCTGAAATGGATGCCGTTGTTCCACATCTCTTTAATAAAAACAAAGATGCACAAACCTGAAGACATTGCAAAGTATTACCATACATCAATACGTGTGAAATAGCAATTAATGCCGAATTTTTATTTATTTTTTCCACATAGATTGATGAAGTCTTGTGGCAGGAGAACAAGGCAGAGGTCATGTCAGGACACATTGATCAGTTCCTCATTGCCACCATCATGCAGCTAAGGCTCATTTATAATACCCACATGGCAGATGACAGACTGGACAAGAAGGTCATATTTAAACTATATAGCTGCATCCTTGGCAACATGCTGTCTGTAAGTATGTCCCACATAGAAATGTTATTGAACAAGTCCGAGGTTGATACACTGTATGCATTCATGGATCGCCTTATTCTTGTCTTCAGTTATTCTCTTTGGAGTCTTTGGCGAGGGAGGCATCCATGGGTGTGTTGAAGGACCTGATGCATGGCCTGATAACATTGATCCTGGACAGCAGAGTGGAGGACACCGAGGAGGGGCAGCAGGTCATCAGATCAGTGAACCTGCTCGTAGTCAAAGTGTTGGAGAAGTCTGACCAGACCAACATAATTAGGTAAATGAGCCCTAAATGTTGGCAAACAGGTGCATGAGCATCAACTTTAACCTCAATCTTAATTTAATTTCTGAGAAACCATTGAGGGTTTACATTGTTCTTCAATAACAAGAGAAGCGAAACAAAATTGTTCCAACAGGAACAGTTATTGCAAAACATTTAAAAATTATTACTGTCAAATAGCACTGTGCCAGTTTTGAATTTTATTATAAAGTAAATGTTTGTTGTAGGGCTGAACGATAATTCAATGTCATAATATATCGCGATAGACACGTGATCATGGTCAGCAGATATTGTGCTTGATTATATCTATTTAAGAAATCAAATAAAATTAAATATCGGAAATAAGCTCAGACCCTGGCATTCAGCGCGCTGTTGGCAGGGTCTACATTGTGACGTGAGATTTGTCTCATAATTACAAGTGCCTAAGAGGACATTTGGAGCACAACAGTGTGTATTCATTGCACAAGAACCATTTCTGTGAACCTTATCCACAGAAGAAGTGCGTGCCTGTGTGCAACTGTGGCATTCGGACGCTGAATGAAAGTGTATCTTAACCTTAACTTTATTCAAATGCATGAGCAATTGCCTCAGTGCAACTGTTTAATAAATCAGATTAACAGAGAGGTGGGCGTGTCAGTAAATGTGGGCGGTCAGTCATTCTTCAGCGGTCAGCCCACCCACCCGTCATCGTCAGTCCATCATTACTTGAAGCAGAACCTAACTACTCGTCAGTCTCTCATTCTGTCATCGCCGGTCATCCAGTCTGTCATACTTATTTTAATCCACACTTCCTTCTCTTGATCTCTAAAACGCTAAAATGTAATCAAAAAGATATTGCTTTACGCTGTTTAACTCATTAACTACCAGCTGGGGGGAAAAAAAATAGACGTATTTGACGTATTTATCCGTCAATGGTATTAAACGAGTTAATAACGACCTAGTTGGTCTGATGTAAAACTAAACCCACAACAAAAAGAATTACCGTATTTTTACGGCCAAAAGACGTGCGGTATCAAAGGGCGCAGTACCAGTTGAGGGTGCTATTTCGGTATTTGATACATGGATAGAACGCACCGTATCATTGGGCGCAAACAGAACCGAGCAGTCGCGCTGGCTGCTCAGTCGCGCTAGCGTGTTTTTAAAATGGCAGCGGGAGTTTGGTGGTACTTTATTTTAGCTTTTAACAACGTGCTGAAGTTGTCCTCATCCAAAAATGCACCAAGTCCTTGTCGTCTGTATCCAAGATAAACAGCTGGACACGTTCGCCACCAAAGACGAGAGTCATTATCAGTCTGCCTCGCCGTCTCGTTGCCGCGCAGCCCCTCAGATGGGATGCCGACACAATGCCGGTGTGAGCAAGTCACTAATCAACAAACGATGTGCGGTCACGGTGTTACATCAAAACTAAAACTATCATCCCAAATCAACTGAATAGCATAAGAGTGTAGGCCCAGCAAAATCCCGCCTCCCAGCCTAGCATACAATACCTTAGTTTACAGGCATGCACACTAAAACAGAAGATAGCGTGGCTAGCTGTTTTTAAAAAGGCAACAGGAGCAAAACTGAGTTTGGTTGTATTTTATTGAACTATTTAACAATGTACTCACATTATTATTAATCAGTCATCATCCACAAATCCATCAAAATCGTCTTCTGTATCAGAAATAATCAGCTGGGCAAGTTCTCCGCCAGGTTCCCTCTCGTCATTGTCAGATTCCCCGTGTCGCTGCTGCGTGCGGCTCCTCATGATTGCCGGCTTTTGCGAAAGCCTGAACAACAGAGCTAGCAGACACGGTTGCCCATATAAGGGCATTGGGGGCTGCTTTGCACTGGGGGCGTGCCTTTGCGTTGTCATTCACGCCCATCTCCCCTCTCACGTCCGCCTGCTGTCGTTAGCCACGCCTGCCTTCTCTCTATAGAAGCAGTGTGCCGGCAGTTCATGTTCGCAGTCAGCCCAGCGGTGCACTTGGTGCACTTAATGGGCGCTCCGCCTCAAAAGGCGCCCTGGCTTTTTTTGGACGAGTTTCAGGACTTTAAAGTGCGCCTTATGGCTGCGAAAATACGGTATTAACATTGAATAATTAAATACAAAACGTGCTTTGTTTTCAAAACATCGCTAGCACTAATGCTAAAGGGAAATTAGCATCAACTTCGGGGGTGATTTTCCTTGAAACAACGAATATTCACACACAAACTGTGTGGAAACGCATACACGTAGGTAAGATTACACTTCTCAAAGGCACAGATTCTTCCCAATCTGTGAAAAATGAGATTATAGAGTTCAATCACAACTTCTGTTTTCATTCTGTTCTCATGCACATCATCATGCACTGCACCACACTGCCCCTAAGAGGCCGTGCAGGAATAACGTTTTCTTTGTTTTTTGCCATTATTGTTGCAAGTATGTCCTTATTTAACCACGTGTGAAAATAACACAAGATATTATATGAAAAAGTGGTAAGGGTAATGCTTATTTAAAGCTTCAGTGTATATAAAGATGTAATGCATCAGAAGTGTGCATTTAGCAGAATGAAAATGTAATCGGCTTAAATTTCACAGATGTACTAGTTAATTTTGTACTTGACAATAATACTAGAGCATTCACGATTAGGTGACTCACAAGGATTTATTTTATTTGTAATATATCTCGCTTTTGACTCTTCAGTGCCCTACTGGTGATGCTTCAAGACACTTTGGTCCCAACAGCTGGGTCTCCCTTGTTCTCGGAACTGGTGCTAAAGGCAAGTTTCTCAGCTAAGGACGCGAACCCGAAGTTGCAGAAACTGGGACTCCAGACGGGCTGTTTAAACAGAAATCAAGGCTAATGTGATGTTTTTTTCCCTCAGTGCCTGTGGAGGCTGATCCGCCACCTCCCGGAGACCATCAACAGCATCAACCTAGATAGGATTTTATTCGATGTCCACAATATCATGAAGGTTTTTCCCAAAGAGAAACTTAAGCAGCTCCAGAGTGACATTCCACACAGAACCCTCAAGACGTTACTACACACGCTTTGCAAGCTTACTGGAGCTAAGGTAACAAGCCCTACTGGACTGTAGCAGGCAATGTTTTGTTTTCCTTCTTCTGGACTCTTTTGTCATTGAAGTACAATCTCATTATAGAAGCGTGCACTAAATACAATACCAGTAAATATGAACCCTGATAACAGAGGTACACTCTATTGTAAATGCCTCTGTAAGCACCACGAGAGGTGTTAGCAAACATTTTAAGACGGTTAATTAGGAACTCTTTTGCTTTTGATAAATTGTTAATCTTTAATTTATATATTTAAATTATTACCACCGTAGGACTGTTTTGTTTTGTATGTAGTCATTCAGCTTTTTTCCCCCCTCCATGATCAACAGATCCTGGACCACCTTTCAATGATTGAGAATCGAAATGAGTCTGAATTGGAGGCCTATTTGAGGAGGGTTGTCAAACACTCGAGTAACCTGTTTGGTAGCAAGAGTGACCGAGGTAACGAGAAGGGTGGCCTGGTCGTGGTGAGTAACCTACTGAATGCAAGTAATTGTTTCCAGTCAGTGTTGTATTGCTTTTAGGTGATAAATGCATTCAAATGGAAATAGAGGTCATGTAACGTAAAGAAGATTGACACAGTAGATTATGACTGTTAGAAATGCCTTTGTATGGTTTTCAAATATTACTGTTATTATTTTATTGTATTAATTAATTTTTTTTACAAACTGTCATTAAACCTGGACTATGTAACTATTTCTCCCCTCTTCTTTACGTCCGCCATTGAGTGTTTTAATAAAACAAATGTATTTGAAGTATGTAGGGAAATGATTTTGAAAGTTTCTTTGACTTTGAAGTTTGGAAATTCAACTTTGAGAAATTAACTTTTGTTCCCAGGAGGATGGGATGTCAAAGGCAAAGGTCCGTGACATTCTGCCTGAAATCTTCAAGAAGATTGGCTCCAGGGAGAACACTAAAGAGGTCAGTTTGATCATTTACGCAACTCTTCAGCTTTATATTGTAAAATATCCTATATTGGTGGAGTATATATTTTTTTTAATATTGTACCTGAATATCCACAGGGTTTAACCGAACTATACGAGTACAAACAGAAGTGTAGTGATGTGGACCTTGAGCCCTTCCTCAAAAGCACGACACCATTCTTCCAGAGTTACGTGGAGCGAGGGCTTCGGATGATCGAGTCCGAGCGAGAGGGCAAACCTCGCATTCAAAACCCTGCAGGTACGGGAATTTGTAAAAAGCATGATGTAACTTTGTCAACAGATAGCAATTGGTAATGTGTGGTTCTGCAGTGATTGCACAGCATGCTGCTGACACCAGTCTCAGCAGTAACGATGAAGATCTGAAGCCAGCGGTCTACTACGAGAGACTCAAGATCCTACGTCAGCGACAAGGCCTGGAAAACACCAGGGTGAGGTTCTCATGCACACGTTCAAATGTTCACTTTATAACACTGTTTTACATGACCAGAAAGTTGTCAAATGTCACAATTTCTCTCTTGGCCTAAGACAGTGCTCCTCAATTGTTTTTTGTCACGCCCCCCCTACCAAGAAGAAAATAATTCGTGCTCCCCGCACCACCATTTATTTTTTTTTACATTTCGGTACTAATGTGCATGTTCTTTGTATATTGATGTACCCCACTATTTGAGAAGCACTGGCGTAAGAGAATATTCTCATTCAAGGTCCAAATATTCCTTTTTCAAGTTGCTCCAAGATTTTGTGTTCAAATTAGTTGTGTGGATCGTTGCGCCCCATAAAGCCTAAAATTGTTTCCGCTTTTTTTGAAATTTTATTTTTACTCTAAAAGTAAATTAGTAAATTTAATCACATTTTTGCTCAGGTGTCAAGGTGGCCAATTTACCATTCAACACCTAATCCACTTAATTCATATTGTTGGTTTGCTATTTTTGTCTTTTTGCTCCTGATGAAAAGCAACTTAGCTTACGTCTGTACACTGCCATCCGCCTAAACCGAGCATGAGTTGATTGCTTCTTGACGTCACTCTCGTGTATCCTTCTGACATTTTAATTGGATGATGGGGCCCAGTTAATGTGGCCCCATGGCAGTTTTGGACGTGCACAATGATTTGAGTGTCTCATTACCTAAACAGGCGCTCATGGTCTGGCTGGATTTTTGTCCTGTTTGGAGAAGTTAGACCATTTGACCTTGGCTTTGGTAAAGCCTTTGTATTATGCATAAATGTTTAGAACAAAATTGCCTTAGTAACACTATTAGTATTTATTGCTTATTATTATTCTTGTTATATTTCTAAATTATCTGTAATGAAGCCCAATTCTCGTTACAATTATTTTCAGCTTGCATAGGGCACAACAGCGCCATCTGGTGGGGCCAGGTAAAGATGTCACTGGAATGACATTTTTATTATCTAAAAGGAATCCAATTTATTATGCTGCAAAGTAAGCAAGCTCAATGTGTTCTTCACTAATTAATTCTAATTCCTCAAGATAATGTCAACTATTGGGTGTTGATGTACATTTGATTGGTCAAATTCAGGTAAAAGCATACAATTCCATAAAAAAATTGTTGCATGTCTTTACGATATGCATATAGCAGCCAGAGGTCATTATCATGATATTGATTTTAGTTGTAATATATTGTGCTTCCCTAAATAAGGAGGAAGGAAGGAATTTTCCTTAAGGTTGAGATTTGGTGCTAATGTGTGCACTGTGCTAATGCATGTTCATTGTCTATCTCCCTTCTTGCTCACTGTTGTGTGACCAAAATTCCCGATGAGAAAGTGGAAAATACATCCCAAGAATCAATTGTGTTTACCTTTGCCACTTGATTTTTCAGCTCAGCTCTATTGGGTTCATAAAGCACAGAAAAATGTTCTATACATCGAGGAAAAATAAGTCCTACAATAAACCAAATTAATAATGAAGTCTGTAAAAAGCGCCAACATTTGCACACTGTCAATAGACTTTTTTATTTTTTTTGTATTGTAGGCATATGTCTTAGAAATTCAGAAAAAAATATTGAAGTTATGTTTTAAAACAACTTTAGTCGTCGAGGGCCATAATCCTGCATGTTTTAGATGTTTCCCTCTTCTAACACTCCTGATCAAATGCCCAGCTCATTAGCAAGCGTTGCGGGAGCCTGAGAGCTATCCTCATAGCAATCTTATTCTGGTCGCCAATCTCTTTAAGTTAGTTCAATAATTTTACATGAAACAATGATTCTAATTGACTCACAACACAAAGCATAATATTTTCTAAGCAACAACTCTAAACTATGATGCATTTTCAATACCTTTCAGTACCTTTCTGGAGTTTAAATGGAAGAACATGATGTAATTTAGTTTATGTTCTCAAAGGCTTGCCTTTACCTATGTGTTGCAGAGCATCAGTGGGGGTGATAATGAGCCCCATGAGCGAGGCACCATCTCCTCTCTGCTGTCATCGAAGCCATCGGTGGCCTCCTCCACCGACATGCTCCACAGCAAGCTGTCGCAGCTCAAAGAGTCCAGAGAGCTCTATCAGCAGGAACAAAACGCTCAGCCCCGCTCACCGTCCAACGCACACACCCGCTCGGCCTCGCCAGCGGCGAACCTAGGCGACCTGAAGAAACGTCTGGAGCGCATAAAAAACAATCGGGAGTAGGAACTCCGGTATCCTCGTTTCACGGCACGGTTCTGTTTCTCTTCCTGCGCTTATAGATGGACCTAACAAGCATCTGGAACCTAAATGTCACTCTTCCCGTGTATAAAAGTCTTTTAAATCTAGTAGATTTTTTTTTTTTTTTAAGATGCTCATCTGTCTACTAGAGCTGCATTACATTGTATGCAATCTGATGCATCTCAGAATTTACAGTGTGGCGCAGTTCTTACTATTCTCCTTTGATTAAACAGTTGCCAGACTTTCTCTTACAACAGATTTTTGGTGTTTTAAGGCTGTATAACCACTGCTTTTACTGTGACCGACAAGTTACACAGTAAACGCGAGTCTTGTATTGTCGCCATTTATAATCCGCAGAGCCATATCTCTGTGTTGAAGTCGATTGTGCTGTGCGTGGACTACAGATGAAACCATGTGAAAATTTCACATCACCTTTATCAATATTGTATCCATCCAACCAATTCCTGTGCCACGTATTCTTCGTAGGCTTGCGGCTGAGTTGTAGCTTTTCCCAGTTTATTTTGGGTGAGAGTCAAGTATCACAGATAAATGCTCCAGAAACAGTTTTATTTTGGGGAAAAAAATAGCAACCCATTGTACTTTCTAGCCTTATAACTTGTAAACTGCTGTTACCAAAGGGAATTTTCATAGAATTAATAACTGTGGGACTCAAAACAGTCTAATTAGAGGCTACGTTCATTCTCTTAATCAAATAGAAATATTTGACAATGTGAAGTGAACATAAACAACAAAAATCAAATTTTAAGCCCAGAGACTACAGGGTACAGATTACATTAATGCCGATTTTAACAAAAGTGCAATTATAGTAATTAGATTTAAAGGTGAATTTCAAGCAGACAACAGATTTCAATTCAAGTTGGCTTCACTTGATTGACTCTTTAAAGGACAAGCAATTTCCACATGCGATGACGCATTGTACTTCAGGCTCTTGACCCGCCGTCGTCTGCGACCCGAGGGCTCGCGACACTTCAGGGATAATTCCCGTTCCTCATGCATCCCCACAGGAATGAATGGACAGACTATGATTGTGGTTTCTCATTTGACCCACCTTTAGTCACGTGAAACGTGTAGCCCGCTCTTTATCACTCACTCCCTTGTTCTCTCACCATGGAAGAGGCCACGCATAGCTAAGCACATAAAGTTGATTTAGAATTGAAATTTTATTACCGTTTAGCGATCTACCTTAAACAGCTTCATCCTTAGCGTGGACACTGTGAGTCCCTGTAAATACTGTTTGTATGTACTAATGTCATGTCCTTGTTTAACACAGACGTTTCTTTGGAACGTGAGTCCTAAGCCAATATGAGTGTCATGAAAAGTGCTTCAAACCAACTCTTGTGTTCAACCCTTCATCCCACTGAAGGAAATTCTCGCTGCCCCAGGGTTGAAAGAGTATTACATTACATCTGTGATTGTTTTTATTTTTGTGATGTAAATAAACTTTAAATTGCATAACATGGTTCATTTTTAGTTTATTCTTCCCTTTTGGTCATTTTTTTTGTTTTTTACTGCAATTTTTTTTGTTGTTTCTATATGGGATATTATTTAAACGCAAGTACATGCATGCGAGCACTCACATATGCACATGGTGTTCTGATTAACATTTTGTTGGTGCAATGTGAGCTAAGCAATAAAATACACCTTTTATAGCCATGTTTGAGGGTGGCCATTTTGTAACTTATGTTGACTGCATATGACATCACAGTTGCTCACGACTCTGCTAAGGACCAATCATGGCTCAGCCTCAGAAAACATCTTTTTGGGTTATGCAGATTTACTGTATTGCAAAGTAAGTGATCTCGCCACATACAAATTTAGTCTGCTGATACAAATTGTTGAGGTAAACTAATGTGACATTGTTAGACTTTTTCCAAATTTATTTATGAAAATAAAAAATAGTCTGTTGAAATTGTACTGCGTCTTTAGGAGTTAAAAAAATAGAGTATTGTACACAGAGTCAATCTAAAATTGCTCAGTATATATTTTACAATGTGTAAACAATATATTGAACTAAAGATAAAAAGTCATATGCAAAACACTGTACAGAATTAGAGATTAGATGCTGATAGAATGTAGGCCATTCACAAAGCCACTAGAAGCACTTGTGGTTTTCACCTTTCATCATCCCACCTAACTGACACTTTAAAGCAAATACGTAGAGCAAAGAATGAGTCTTTTTCAATCCTGTTCTTATGAAACAGTGATTTCTTCACTCTCTGACTCGGATTGTTTACTGGACTCTGATGGCGAGGAGCGATGATAGTG
The DNA here is from genome assembly GCF_059441095.1 of Idiotropiscis lumnitzeri. Lineage (NCBI taxonomy): Eukaryota > Metazoa > Chordata > Actinopteri > Syngnathiformes > Syngnathidae > Idiotropiscis > Idiotropiscis lumnitzeri. The sequence continues at coordinate 19,447,922 of NC_142396.1, read as the reverse complement.
GTGATGATGATTCTGATGATGGTGGGGCAGATGTGACTCTTGGCTCACTAACTGTCCTTGACTGGCAGCTGCAATCCTCTGCAGGCCACTGTGGCAGTCGGTACTGCCCACATCGGTGAGGTCTGGGTGGGGGTTGGTTTTGGTGGGGAGGGTCTGCTGGCGGCAACCCCCTGTCGACAGGAGCTCCCTTTCTTTTGAGTTCCTCCATTTCATCCTCCGGTTCTGAAACCAGATCTTCACCTATGGGAATGCATAAACCAAAGTTCTGTCAGTCCTCTTTTTGTTATACATACAGTATGGCAACGGGTGTATAAGTTGGTAGGTTGGGTGAAAAATTGATGACTTTTGATAGTTAACTGCTGATTGCCAACCCAATGGACGAGGCTGTTCTTTACGTCTGTTGTCTCTGGTACCGGTCAGGAAACATAACATATTGCTCTGTGATTGGCTGACAACCAATCATCAAAGATCGGCTCACCCATGACCCTAATGAAGATCGAGCTATAGAAAATGGATGGATAATGCCACCATTTTTGCCAATTTTAGCATTTAAGGTACATTCATTGGATTTTATTTTATTTTTTTAACTTCAGGCTTTGTGTTTGTTACATTAATGGTTTACACTTTACAGTTTTTGTATTTACGACAGTGACTTAAGCAAGAACTCAAGTCCAATATTTTCAATACAATATGTTCTATGCAAGCCCACTAGTCTGGCATGGCATTCTGATTAATATTGAGTTCCTGGACTATGAATTAAGTGGGAAAATATACCCATTTTTATCAATCTCTCATTCTTATCAATCTGCTATTTTGCCACTTTCAGGGCTCAGTAAACAATCAACCTGTTTTCTGGGTTTGTTCACGTGAAATTCGCAAGCTGAGAACATTTTTGACTTGACTTGTACTTTAAATGTAGTTTAATGTTATAGCTGTAGCATTACATAATATTACTAAGAACAATATGTTCTGAATTATTAACTAATCGTTTGAAGGGAACTCCATAAATAGGTTTGAATAAACTTGACGTTTTATTTTTAACCTCATAAAATGTATAAATGGGTACTTAACCCTATTTTTCCGGTCTGTCCTCCATCTACAACCTGGGCACCATTTTGTCTTTACACTTTTTGTTCATATTCATAAAAATAAGAAGAGACGGAAGGACGGACAGACCGTTCCGTCCCACGGACAAAATGCCCATCTCTGATAAACTGATTGTAGAGTGTTAAAGATTTTTTCCCAGAATAATGAAATAGTAATTTAATTGGCCTTCCTTTTTTTTTTTCTTTTTTTTTTTACATCCATCCATCTTATATAGATAGCGCTTGTCCTCCTTACAGTCACGGGTGAGATGGCGCCTGCCTGTCCCAGCTGATTTTGGACACAAAGTGGGGTGCACTGTGAACTAGTTGCCAGTCAGTCGCAGAGCAGAAAGAGGCAAACAGGTTCACACTCACAGTCACACCTATGAACAATTTTGTCCTTAATTAACCAATCGCGTGGCCTGATCTTGGAATGTGGGAGGAAGCTGGAGTACCCAAAGAAAACCCACACAAACGTGGGAAAAACATCTAAATTGCACACAGGCCGATTTGTGAGGCAGATTTATAATTATTATATTTAAAATTATAATGTAACTTTTCAAATGTTTAAAATCTATTTGAGTTCATTTTGGCTCGTTTTTATCTGTTGAGCAAATCTGCATGTAATTATGTTCGGGAACGTGTACACAATGAATATGAATATTAACCACATCCATAAAGTGGTCTTTAAAGCTTTCTGTACCTGTGAGTCTTTGAGTCCAAGTTTACTGGCCAATTTCTTCCTGTCTGGCTTGCTGATGTACTTTTGCTTCTGGAAAGTTCTCTCCAGGGCCTTTCTCTGAAGATCTGAGAAGACAGCTCGTCGCAGCATGCCCCTTCTAGGCTTCCCCCTTGGGACCAGGGGCCATGAAAAGGTTCCTGGGACAGGGACCACAGAGGAGGAGGACGCTGAAGTGACAAAATGCAACATGTGGTCAAATAGAATTGAATGTAAAACACACACACACTTCCGAGAGCCACCTCCATGCTGAACTCTCGCACGGAACTACCTTTGCCTTGTAGAACTGCAACATAATGTGTGTTTTTAATTTTTATTAATTTTATATTTGTTTATTATTTAATTATTGATTGTTTACTAATTTAATTGATCTATTTAATTAAATGATTTATTATATTTGCACTAGAGAGGGGAGCTCTCCATTCTCGTCGTACACTCAGTACAATGACAATAAAGGGCATTCTGATTCTGATTCTGAACATGTTCTTTTCCTTGGTTGCCTTCGAGGTTGGTAGAGTAGCACTCCTGCTGTCAGTAGTAGGAGCATGTCAGGACTTTCATCGTCTTGACTCTGCCTCAAATAGAATTGTTCTTGCTGAAATGTGATGTTTAAAAGTCCAATTTGTCAAGTGGCGCAAACAGAGCCAATGCTAATGAGACCGGCTCTCCAAAGCTCAGCTCACACTACCTCTAATGAAGCATGAAGGGGGATTGTATAGGCTGCAAATGCATAGAGAAAGCTGATTGTGTTTCAAAGAATTGAGTGGAGAAGGCTGTCGACATGCCAGTATATTACAGGCCCATTAAAGGCAGGTCAGTATAATGTGCTACTGTTAAAAGGTTTGAGCTGCTGGGATCTTAGAGATGTTGCTAGTTATGTACTTGCCTTCCTGATGCTAATGCAGATGGCATATGCTTAATGTCCTGACAACGTCATCCAGTAAATCTTGGCATTTGTTTTGAGGTGATGTAAGGATATGTGCAGAGATGCCTATACACACCGCATATATATAGAAGTAGCAGTGTGACACATACTGTAGCTCTAGAATCAAATCTGCAAAGTGTGTGTGCGTGTGGGTGTGTGTGTGTGTGTGTGTGAGTGGGTGGTGTTGTGGCTTCTATTGGTCACGGTATTGGGAGTTTTGTGAGCAGGCAGAAGAGCTTGGTGGGAAAACGACAGCGCGTGAAGAGGCACTGAGTTCCTGAGCTGGGAAGATACCCGCCTCACATTTAAACCATGACAAACGGCACTGATATATGTGGAGCGTGACAAACCAGACTAATTTGTAGATAACAACAACTGGTGCTAATGTCAGCAGTTAGATTGTCCCCTAAATAGGTCTTCAAATTGGCGAAGCTGATTCCATGCTGTCCGGGGGGATTCCCATAATAAAAGGCTGACAATGTCTCGGAAAATGAGAACTCGTAATTGACAGACTGAATAAAATGCATGAATTTCTATTCTATTTTTTAGCTTCTCAAACTATTAGGTGTAACTTACAAATTCCAGCAAATTGAATGAGAATTGCATGTCGCATTTTCTCATAGTTTAATCAGATTTAATTTACTAATAAACCTGCACATAATTGTGCCATTACAAAGATGATAACACTCAATTTGACAAACACTTTCAGAGCAGGATTAATGAACAAATGTTTGACTTTTTGGTGTAAAATTGCCTAGCATCATGCTGAGAATTGTTTCTAATATTTGGTTACCTCTTTTAGCAAGCTACACAAGAACACAAGAATATTAGCCTCACCTCTGAGGATGATACCACTTCAAAAGACAAATAAAATACACAATAATGAACATACATCTTATTGTTGTTTTTGGATCTCTGAAGCTCAACACCTCAAGTGGTGTTATTTAGATTTGCAGGTTTACTTTACATTGGCTACACATAAATTGTCGTGTATCACATCCCTTCCATAAAACTCTGGTCACTCTTAGAGATGTTTTCAGTCATCACTTTGATTCAAATTTACATGGCCTTTTGACTTATAGCAGAGAGAAAACATACAAGTCCTAGTGTAAGGCGCAGCGAACCATTGCCCCAATTCTATTACATTAACAATGTATTATAAAATGAGAATTGGCAAATTGGATCAATCTAGCATTAAAAATGTAAAGTAAAGATATAATAACCATAATAATAATAATAATAAAATAATGTCATTCAGTTTTTGGCTGCTTTTGTCTATTTGTACGGCTGAGGAAGGGCTCCCACCTGTGAAATAGGAAGCTCTGATGAAAGGATGAAGACTTGTATCCAAGAAAGGTAGTGGGAAGGATTTTGTCTGCAAACTGTGGACTGGAGGAGAAGCGCAACCTGGGAAAAAACAACAGGGGCATCAGTTATGCTGTCCTGTGGTTTACAATATTACATAATTTAATTTAGTACAGTACACTCATGCCTAGAACTCAATTTTTTCCCAATATATGCTCGAAATAAACCTCTGTCAAAAAGTACTTTGAAGATGAGCTGCATCAAAAATAGAAGTTAAAAGTTAACACCTCTTCGACCTGGATGCCCTCTGGCAGGCGCCAAAGGTGCATCAAGACAAAGACTAACAGACTGGAAAACACTTTCTTCCCGAGAGCCACCTTTGCCTTGTAGAACTGCGACATGTGTTTTATTTATTTAATGTAATATTTATTTTTATGTAATTCTTTAATCTTTAATTAATTTAACTGATATATTTAATTAAATTATTTGTTATATTGTACTGGAGAGGGGAGCTCTCCAATCTCATTGTTAGCTGAGTACATTGACAATATAGGCCATTCTGATTCTGATAAAAAAAAAGTTTGAGTTCGATACCAGTAGAATGAAGAATAGAATTGATCACGATACAGTATCAATTACATGTAATATAAGAGTAATAAGAATAATAAAAGTAATAAGCTTGATTTGAAGTTCTATATGAAATAATTTTTTAAAAATAAATATATGTAACTGCATTAGTATGGAATTACATTTTAAACACATGTTATGATACATCAATAGATACACTGCACTTTATATAAATTGATTTATACATGTCACAAAATATAAACAGAAGAAGCATGAATAGATCCAATGCAAGCACAATTCAATATTCAATACTTCTCACCACTCCTGGTTGACGGTGCCAGTATGGCACTGACGCCGAATTTGAGACAATTCGAGGCCGGACATACGGACGGTGTGGGGCCGCCGCTGTGGTTCGGCTGCCCGGAACACTGAAACACAGAGCGGGCAGTGCTCGGCCCCAACGCCCGTGGTGAGGCGCCCTGCTCCGGGCTCAGCGAGAGGACGTCCCCGGGGTTTGCGGCCGAGAACGTCCGCTGTATGTAGCTATACGCCGGTTGGCTGATTCGGAGGAGATCTTCCACGCGGTATCCCGAGGGAGGTGACCGGGGCAGAGGGGAGGTCAGCGCGGCCGGGGGTCGCAACAGGTCCGGATAGATCGGATGCGGCAAGGCGCTGCACGGAAACATCATGGCTGGCGCTTGCTGACAACAAGCTTGTTCACTCTTGTCCTGAATGCGGCCAAAATCACAGTCGTGGTCACCTGTGTTTGTTAGAGCAGCAAGGGATTGGGTGGCGATTGGGAGCAACTTTTATACAAGCGACGTTGGCAGACAAGTTTACCGCAGCCTGTCATCGGAGTGGATGAGGCTACCACGGATTGGTCAACGCGTCTCTGCTCCGGGCCTGATTGGACTTGAGACAGCAAGATGGGGACTCTTTTTTCCCCCCCTTTTCTTCTCTCTTTTTTCCCCTTCTCATTCAAACTTTTATGGACTCAACAATAGTTAGTCGACAGGACGGGGTAAGATGTGGGCCATTCCAGAAATAGAGGACAATTTTGGAAACATTTTGGGAAAAATTATTTTCAATTCATATAGCTCAACCATCAATGGTACACTTTTTTATTTAATAAAATTTAAAAAGATATATGAAATACCTTGCTGCGTTTTGCTGCAATGCTATTGGGGATATTAAGGCACAGTGTAACATACATTTAAATGAAATATAGAAAAAATATATTCCTGTAATGCCATGACAATGAAACGGAATTACATTTTACGCTAATTTAGTTCAGTATCACGCTGAAAGTACAGTAACAGAGTTGCAAGTAACTGCATTATAAATCATTGCAAATGTTTTTTTTTTTTTACTCAAGGTACTCTGTAGCTGTGTTTGTTACCATGATGCCTGTTCAAGAACAAATCCAGCTATATAATTACAAAAGGAAAACTTAAATCTAAATGTCTTTTTCTGATATTTTGAATATAAAGGTTGCAATGGTATGAATGAAAAATAAAAACAATAAAAAAATGTAACTAAGAGAGGACTCACCTTGGCAATTGCCTTGATGAAGCTTGGCCATGATTGGTCATTAGCTGAGGCCAGAGGGACTGTGATGTCATTTTCAGTCGACAGCAAGAGGCAAAATGGCCGCCCGCTGAGATGGAAAAAAATGGCTGGAACTCATATTCCACGAACACAATATTAATGACAATGCCATAGTTCGACTAGTGAGCCTGCATTGGACATTTTTTGTAAAGATTTTTTTATGAGTCGACTTCCCCTTTAAACAAACTGTTTCTCTAATTGAAGAATTGTTTATCTCTTATAGTTGACATGCCAATTGGTAAAGAGGGAGGGACAAGAGAAGAAAAACATTTTAGGGCGTGGCCAAGAGCTATTTGGGATTTTAAATAATATTTAGGAATCATGTTTGCTACAGGTAGTTATATTTTGAGTCAGGCCAACAATAAATTGCACGACAAGTCCAGCGATCAATTCTGGAATGAGTCATATATATATATATATATATATATATATATATATATATATATATATATATAGGTAGATAGATAGGCAGATGGATGGAAAGAATTATAAATAACGTCTATTTAAATCTATCTTTTTCCACAAGTATGTTATTACCAGCATGTTTGAGGTGTAAGAGGTGATGGGTGAACAAAAGAGCGTTTCCAAAGAGGTGACGAGGGACTCGAAACATGAGTCCCAGGGGGCATCTGACAAGATGCGTGACTAACATCATTTCACTCCATCTATCATCCTTAAATGGCATCATTTAAGAAACTGGAACTCTTAATCACTGCAAATTCTTGGGTTATGATTTTGACTCATTTTTACTCTTCATGCCCCCCAAAATTGACTTAGCTTATTTTTAGATCCAAATGACTAAAACACCCTCAGTGTTATTTCTGCATTACAATGGCTATTCATACTTTTATATATATTCATGGTTTTAAACTACACATTGACTTACAATATGTTCTTTCAACTTGTATTATTAACCTGACTGAATGTACTATGGTTTGGTTATTACTGATGTAATAATAATGAATATGCATTTTAAAAATCTATGCAAATGTCAACGTCACCAATAATGGAAGCTTGAGCATGACAGCACTTTACAGTGCTTTATTTTACAATTTTTTACACACATCAATTCATTCCTCAATGAAAAACATGTATGGCACTGTATTTCCAAATTTAGTGTGTTTTAAATGTTTTTTTTTAACACAGAAATCCAGACAGTATTTATTTTTATAGAAAAATACAGTATTTGGACACATTATTCACTGGACAGCGATTAAAACCTTTTCACCATACAATAGGCTATATCGATAATCAATATTCAATTTATAATGTAAATAATTTTAGTTGGCACAGAGAGATGGGCATTTGTACTGGTAACATTTCGTTGAAAGATAACTAAATAAATAACTAACCAAATGACTAAATAAATAAATAATAAACCTACTAGTTTAAAGCAAATTGTCGGTTTTAATGTTGAAGTCAGAGACAGACTCAAACATAGCAGAAAAGTGAACTGGGCATTATATCTTTAATTATAAGGAGTCATTTTTTTCAAAAATATTTCAATAATTCTATTTAAATTATGATCAAAAGGAGAATTTATGATAAACATAGCTAATAGTTCAATAATGATAACACTAACCAATGATATCACGATAGCAGCATTGCAGATTATAATATACGTACATTATAAGGTTGACAAGACAGGCATATATCTGTACAAATTTTGGACATATTTAAAAAGAAAAAAGTAGACTAAGTTGGACACATTCTGCAGACTCATTATGTGGGCATTATGATGAAAGGATCCACTCTTCAACAAAAGGAGGCAATCATTAAAAGTGCAGCTGATTCGGGGAGCACCTGACCTGCTGGGAAATGCGACACTTTAACTAAAACTTCTTTCAAAGGGAAAGAACAAGAAATTATTATGTTCAAAGCATTTTATTCCTTCACAAAATCCCTCTTTTGTATTGAAGTAGAGCAGATGGTTCTCTGGGAGGGAAAAAGGACATCAGCAGAACTAATTTCTCCTCCTGGTTCGAAAAACAGAACAGCCTGCTCCGAGATTCTTAACAAATGTAACAGCTGTTAGTGAATTAAACACCAGTCAACTCATTTTAAAGCTCTTTGCCCGGAGAAGTCCTCCAACATTAACCCTCCCCTTATAACTGCCTCAACTGATAACACATGCAAAGAAGGTCACACAACTGAGGCTGTGTCGGTGGGCTTCTAATAGCTGTTTAATACTCATGCCAATGCATTAACTCTTGATTACTCTTAATCAACAAACGGATGGAATGCCAGGGGAACTTGATGTCGAAATACACAACTCAAGTTTTGTCGAATTGATGATGAGAAAATATTCCGTTTTTTCCAATTATAAATGTAAAAATTGCCTAGATGAAAACCTCAACAAAGACAAGTTATTTTAGTAATGTTAGGAATGACACATTTTTTTTTTTTTTCCTTGTTAGAGACAAATCTCACACATGATTGCATCACTTTCAGACATTGACGGCGGTTTGTTTTGTAGAACTTTATACAACATTAATCCAATATCTTTAACATTCCAAATACCACTGCCAAAACTATTAAAAAACAAACAAACAACTTGGAATTACCCCAAAACAAAACGATGGGGATGGGTAAATGGAAACAGCACGTAATAAATATATTTAATTGATGAATACAGTTTTTTTTAATTGATCATTTACTATTATACATTCATGACTGACTAGCCCCTCCCCACTGCTGAAATGGCAATGCATATTTCTTACCAATGATCTTAATTAGTAAATAGATGATCAAAGTCATGTTTCTCTTTGCATGCTTCTTCTTTATTCCGTCTCTCTTTCTCTCTCGCTCTCGCTCCACCAGAGCATCTGTTTCCAGGCGGTGTGGAACAGAGTGGATTAGTGGGGCCCTGGGTGTCGAAGAGCAGCGACAAGCATTAAAACCATATTAACTTTCCATTAAACATCACCTCGCTGTGTAGTGGGTGAGCGAGACAAGCCTGTGAACAAAGCTGCTTAGAGAGTGAGAGTGAGAGAGAGACAGACAGAGACGGAATCCTCCTCAGCGCACCTGTTCGCTCAATGTAATGTGCACTGAAAAAGAAAACCAAGTTGGTCAGACATTATGAGTGTTCATATAGAGTAGAATTAGATAAAGATTTGATTTTTCAGGGTATAAATGTAGTTTGTCATCAAACCACAAATTTTAGCAGTGCAGTGAGTTACTGAATAATTTGGTGGAAGGGTGAAAGGTGGTCTCCAAGTGCCCACTTTGTAGGTCTGTGATCTCCCTTGCCAACTTTGTACAGTATCATTCACCCATGGAGCTCTGCAACCTTCTTTGACCGCCTCAAAATGCCGGAGGACTTGAGCAAATTAGCGTCTTCTTCAGCACGCCTCTCGTCTGAAGCATTGTACTTTTTCACTGAAGAAGTAGATCAATTCATTGCATTTATCTGTTGAGAGGAGTTCTGGCACTATTTGATTCGGGGGATTTGTGAGTATGTCGACCACGGTGAATTGTTGAGGTTCTTACTAGTGTTGTAGTTCTCCAGATCAGTCTTGGCCTCGATACCGGTCTTGGGACCACTTTTTAAGAGTCTTGGCCTCATCTTGGATTCAAAGGCATTTTTACTCTTTATTGTCTCAGTCTTGGAGAGGGTGGACTCTGGATTTTTTGAGACCAGGCCAGTACTAGTGAAGGAGTTAATTTGCCAAATGAAATGAAAGCGGAGCACTCTGTAACATTCATCATATTTCAATATTCATCACCACATTGACAGTGTGCCACTCATAGCAAGGTTAGTATGAAAAAATTATGTAAATAAAAATTATAATTAATTGTGTGTCATTTAATATATTTAGTTGTTTTTTTGTTACATTTTTAGAGATGTAAATGTTCATTTAATTTTTAGAGACAATACTTTTTATAGTAAGATTAGTGAAAAAAACAACATTTATTGTCACTCCGACATAAGTTGAGACTCAGAAAGATTTTATGACTTGACTTACAAAATCTTGAACCAAGTAATGACTCGACTTGAATTGCTTGATTTTTTTTTTCTCAAACAGTGACTTATTAGAAGAGACTTGAAGGTTACGACTTGACACTACTACGTGAACTCGTCACATGCAGGTATGTGACTTACTCCCAACTTTGTGAACAGCCAGAAATGTCACTGGCTCGCCTGCGCTTGAGCTCGTTTGAAATAGACTGAGATGCAAAGTTAAAAAATATGCCGTGGTCTAATGAGTCCACATATGAAATTGATTTAGAAAATTATGATCCTTGTGTCCAAAGTTCAAATGCAAGTATGGGTAACGTGCACATCTGTGAAGAGACCACAAACGCTCAAAGACACATCCAAGTTTTGGAGCAGTTATGCTGCCTTCCAAGCAACATCTTGCCCTTGATTATTTCAGTCAGAATGTGCCGAATTATTTTTAACTATATTGACAATGACGCATATGCACGTTACAACAATGTGGGTTCGTACTAAACGAATGTAAGGGTTTGTCTCTCATTGAAAATGTTTTGTGCATTAGGAAGCACAAAATATGACAACAGAGTTGTACATCAAGCAAGCATGATAAATAATTCTACCTAAAAAGCCTTAACAAATCGTGTCCTCAATTCCCAACTAATTATTCAGTGTTTATAATGGGAAAGTTGATGTAACACAATGATGAAAGGGATGAAAAGTCCCTTAATTCACAGTTTTGCTGGATGTCTCCTTAACAAGAGGCACGACTATGACAAAAAAATATATATATATTTTTTTTTGGGGGGCGGGGGTTGGGGGATTCACAGAGAACCCCAACAAGCACTTGGCTTTCCTACTCACTGCTTCAAAAATTCAGTCCCTTAATGCCTTTGATTTCACTGTGAAATGCTCATTGGCCAACCCCATGAATTTTCATCAGTGTCAGAGTGTGAGAACATCCCTCGCCTGAATTCATGCGTGCAACAAAAGTGAAAGTGCACCAAAGCAATTAGACTGAGTTGCAGACAAATATGAGAAGTAACATGCCTCGGTGTCCCCATCATTGAGGTACTTTTGACACGTAGCATGCTCATTACTTGCAGATTGGTCATGGGAGCTAAAAAGCACCACATCGCTGTTCCACAATCTTTGCCGTTATAAGAGCAGCCATTCTTCAATTCAAAGGCCATTCTGCTCTAATCTCATTGCAGTCTCATAATGTTCTACGGCCTTTTAGTGATGGTCTTAAAGCACCTGGCAGGTTGTTTAGAAAGGAGCTTGTAAATGTCTGTGGTTAAAATGGGCCCTGGGGTTCAAACACAAGCCAGCCGCTGCACAGGCAGAAGGAGGGGCTCCGATTTGCTTGTCAAGTTCAGTTTGTGTTGTGATTTTCAACAGAGTGGGGATAGTGACACACTTCTCGCAACAACTTGTTGCTTTAGGTCGCTCACTCACGCTGTCTTCTTGCTTTGGGAGAACCACAGTGCATGTTTTGCACAAGTTAGGAAATCTGTTTAAGCTCGTTTTATTTCAGAAAGCATTTCTCTCTGGCGTCATAAAAAAGACAAAAATGCACAACAAACATGGGAGGCTCTAGTTTCATTCCCTAACGTGATGTGCAGACTAGATTGGGTTTTGGTATTTTCGCAGACGCGAGCTTCTTGGCGCAGTTAAAAACAGCCACTTTGTGCTATTGTGGGTGTGAACAAGGGTAACTTGATTCGCTGCCAATCGGAGCGACTCTTCTCATTCCCATTTGAAAATGTGTGCATGAGAGGTGCTGTCCTTGACATGGCGGAGGAAGAAAAATATTTGCCAGATTTATTGAAGGAGGATGAAGTGTGAAAAGTACTTTTACTAGGAAATGCAAGCAGACCTCCGCAGGTCGATAATGTAAAGTAGGCCGCGGACTTCACAGATCTGTGAAGTGGGCATTTGGAGACGGCCGTCCAACCCCGTCGTTCCGTGTCCCTACCTGTGTACCGTCCACATGGCTGATTTTGTAAATATAATGAAGATAATAATGATAATTAATTCAATTGATTAATTTCAACAAGGATTCACCAAAGTCGTGTTACACTAAAAGTGAGAAGTGGTTCCAGCAGGCATAAAATTTAGTTGACTTCCAGGCATGGAATTGTCAGGTGCGCCGAGCGCATGTAAAAGGAAACGCACTTGGTATGCTAGAACGCCCACTATGGCAGACGGATCTGCCAAATTCACCGTCACTGAGTGGGGAACCGATCCCAAGTGGCTTGCACACAGGTGACTCCCTTTGGTTGCAAATTATTGTATTCTGTTTTTATGTACACATTACACAATGTCCCAACTTCAATAGAATTGGTGTTCAAGGTATATTGTATAAATACTCTACATAGAAAGGAATATAAAAATGTTAATGTATTTCTGTAGTGCAATCCCAAAAAAATACAGATATTATATACAAATTTATACATTATTTTCCAAATATGTTCTTCCTATTTTTGACATTAAATATTTTTTTATTGTAGCTAATTTCATATTCATATTTCTTGCGTTGGTGAATTTTTCTTTTTTTTTTGTTTTAAACTGCGTGTGATTATCACAATTGTGTGTAGTGAGTGTATTTTTAGAATTGAATCTACTAATAGAACCAATATTTATGTTCTCTAATGAGCATCCATATTTTTTTGGCCACATTGACGCGTATTATTTTCGACACGACGTCATCCGCATAGAAAGGCTGAGACCACACAGGGCCGCACAACGAAAAATAAGAGAACAAATTTTGGATTTCTAAACATAGACGTTTCTTTTCGCCTTCCCTTTTTTTTTTTTTTACTCTGTATATCTGATTATAACAGTAGCTATTCATTTTAACGGCAGCATAGGTCTTTTCATTCCAAGTTGAGAGGGGAGTTTCTTTCACTTTTGGAGTTTGGGGTGAGCCAGGGGAAGCAAATAGTGCTGTCCCAAAAGGCCTTTATTAGGCTGAGTTGAGCTCAGAGTTGAGGGCAGAGACTCGCAGCTAGCTGAGGTGAAGCGACAGAAAGGTTAGCAAGAGGCTTGACGCTGAATGGAAAACGCAGTCTAAGTTCTTCGGCTGAATACAAGGACGCCAGTGCAACTCTGCATGACTACCAGGTATTGAAGCGGACCACGCCACATAATTGGATTGAACGCTGGCTACGGTATTTATGTCACTTCTTGTCTTGTCAATCCCATAACAGGCATGGCAACAGCGTGGGGATCTCCCATGGTGACGGAGCTTTGCCTTATTCAGACAGAATGGAGAGAAAAGAGCCAAGCCTCATTTAATTCACGTTTAATTCTCACTCAAAACATTTTAAGGGCTGACGTTATTTGCATAACAGGGAGAAGGGACTCTGCCTTTTCAGTGTCCCTGCGTGTGTGTGCGTGCGTGTGTGTGTGGGAGCGAACAGGAACAGTGTTGGAACTGAAAGTGTATAGCAGGCTTATATATGCATATGCCGAGGAACACGCTTTCTCACACGGATCAGCAAACAGAGAGATTCTGTTGCGATACACTCATGCATGCTGCTGTTTATGGACTAATTCACATCTTCTTTGTGATGGCATTTCAAGCAAGTAGTATTTCCCACTTACTCAGACCCAATCACACAAAAGATTTTGTTGGAACGTATGATACCAAATTAAACAAATACAATCGCATTGTTCCTCAAAGATTCAGTTTCACAAAAAAACGTTCACATGAAAAAGACTTTGAACAACAACAATCACTCCTTATTTTTGTGTTAAAAAATAATCACTGACCTCATTCATCATCAGCTCCATTGATATTTGTGTGAATTTACTAACTAAAAAAATATATAATATATTAATGCTTGTGGACCACAATATATACAAAAACATGGAAATTGTGAGGGGAAAAAGTATCTTTCTAGACAAAATACAAAAACAGTCAAATATTATTTGACTAGTAGATGAATTGCATGAATAATGTCTCGCACAAACCGAAATGTAACAATCTGAAGTCAGCACACGGTACAGCAACTTATTCTAGAGACCTGCCATATATTAATCAATCAATATTTTTGATGAAAATACTTCTGGTTAATAATAAACCCAACAAAACAATCTTTTTTTTTCTTTCCGGGCTCTAATACTAAAAAAAATAAAATAAAAAAAAAATCAACTAATAGATGGTGTTCAGCAGTATCTTCTGCAAACTGTCTTGTCTGTTGCTATATCTTTGTTTTATAGTGAGACAAGCATGATCAATGATACCCGCTCCCGTCGCCACGGGCGGACCACAGGGGGGCTGTGCCTGCCCACCAAGCTGCTTCTAAGTACCCCCACTTGAGGAGCGGATCTCTAAAAAGTAACAAACACTTTTTTTGTGGTAATTTTCATTTGAATTCATCATAGTTGCTTTTTTGTGTGAATAAATGCTACTATTGAGTTCTTTATCACTCAGATGCTAAAAATCAACTTTAAAATAATGGGGAGATATTGTTTAATTGATAGGAATCTAATCTGCAACAATCTATGCACGGAGAAGGCGGAAATGAAAGAGAAAGCAGAAAAATTTGCTGACATTTGCGGTCTAAAAATAAATCGTACCCGGTATTTGTAATTTGAATTTCCCCCCAAAAAAAGACTCAAAACCAGAGCGAAGTGTTATGCATGTCATGCTGTTTTCTCACGCGTGCACGCATGCAAAACGAAGGGCAGTCATGCACAATTTTTATAGAGTGAATCATAATTGGGCCCTTCCTTATGCATTTCACAAGTCCCCCTAACAACTGAGGTTTGGCGACGGGTCTGATGATACCTAAGAATAAAATGTAGTTATTTGATATACGCTACAGAAAAACAATGTCATTTTCGGAGAAACCAGAAAGAAACAACAACTTGAGACACTTGCAAACATGATGGCTGGAAGATGAGTCAAATTATAGCATTGCTGGATCAAAGTCTCAAAGCAAAAGTTGAACCTTAAAAAACCCAATAAGATTGCGATAGAAGAAGAAAAGATGAAATGAGGGCATCATTTTATCGCACTACCAAATCTTCACAGGCTTCCCAACGGTTTAAAATATTTTGACGTTCGCCTCCAAATATCCCAAATTAATTTGGCATGTTTGCCTCCTTCAGTTTGAACTCCACAAATTGTGCTTAACTCACGCGGAACAGAATTTGCAGCAGCCCACAAAGGCTGAGCCACGTTCCCATTAAATTTTAGGCCTTCAGAGAATTCACGGATCAATACATGATAAATTCAACGGACCACCATGGAATGTCCTTTGGGGTTGAAAACTGTTATTACACAGAAGGAAAACAATGAATTAAAAATAATGCTGGGCAGCACGCTGAGTTAGTGGTCTGACACATTTACACAAGAATTACGTTTGGAATCTCAGATGTGGCCTTCTTGTGTGTTGTTTGATTGTTCTCCCTGCCCTTCCATGGCTATTCTCCACACGCTCTGTCTTCTCTCCACATTCCTAAAATGTGTCCATCAGAATAACTGAAATTGTCCATCTGCGTTAATGTGAGTTGGAATTTGTTGTTTGTAGGTGCCCCGTGATTTGTTTGCAAGTATGAACCATTTCGTGATGAATTTCAGCATCTCTCAGCATTCAAGGTGCAGTCAACAAAAGAAGTTCTAGTAACGCACAGTGACTCAGTTTTCCGCCCCACAGATAGACAATTTAATCTCGTTTTCACTGAAAGTCATCCTCTCTATGTGCCTCTACGACTCTCTTTTAATCCGACCGCCCCCCTCCCTCCCTTCAGAATCACCCCGCCCCCTCTGCACCCAAGGCTAATCCCTGGTTTAGCCTTTGATTTTAAACTTCAACTTTCTCCCTTCATCTCACCGTCTGCTTTAGCAAGGAGAGATGGCTGGGATAGAGTGACTAGTCAGCTTCCTGCTGCTCCTCTCGTCTTGATCTTTGTTGGCTTTCGGCCCTTTAGCCTGCCTCTTTGCTCCCAGCAAGCGCCACGCAGGCACACGTTATATATGCAGAGTCTACACATGTATATGAGTGTGTGTGGTTTGAGCCTCTTTCCTAGTGGACCCTATTGTGTCGGGGCAGGAAAGAGCTAATCCAGTCGGATCTAACCCCAGTCAGGGGCCCGATGCTCTTATTATCATCATCATCATGGCTTTGGGGCAGCTTTTTACTCAAGGAATAAATACAAATCCTATTTCTACAGGGTTTCTGTACCTGTTGATTAGAAAGTAGATATCACCCAATTTGATGCCGTTTGAAACATGGTGGAATTTTCAATTTGAGGTGAATGCTGTCAACTCTCAGATGTAAAGGAGGGTAAAATCATGAATAAGAAATGCGATTAAGACTGAAACATAGAGTAAAAATTGCTATGTGCTTCAAATCACAACTGAAAATAGACAAAGCGTGATAACTCAACTGGAGACGTGGCGGTTGACCAGATTAGGTTAGTTAAAAAGCATCATGTAACTTTTGAGAGCGTTATCCAGTGGGAGTTGTTACAAAATTTCTCGTTTGGCATGAAAGTCGTATTTGCTTCTTAAATCAATCCACCTTGATTCAATGAAAAAAGAAAAGGGAGCCATCCCAGCCATAACAAAGCACATCACCCAAGTTCATCGCCTATAGGAATGACATCATGTGGTGGCACTTTTGTATTGGCTGTCTCTAGATGACGTTGCTTCTTGGCAGCTCTAAATTAAAGGACTTCAATTCCCAATCGACTGCTCGACCTTCCTTCTAACGGCCGTGTTGCAATACAGAAAAAAAATCCATTTAAAATCAATCCCAAAGGCTCATGTACTGAAGTAATTGAGAAAGACAAAGCTGGACCATTTCACTATAATATAGTTACTATAGATTATCACTAAATAGTTAGTTTTTATTAGGTATGTAAACAAAAAATATAGTTTCAGTTAGTTTTCTCCCTCACACAGGGGGTGGGGGGGATTTTGATATCTGTGCTTTTTAACATGGCTGTAGTCTTCTTAGACCCCTTGATATTATGTCACACATTTTTCTTATTAAAGGCATATTTAAAAAAATAAATGTACAATTGATCTGAATGCACACTCCAAAACAATCTGCAAATCAAAATTTCCCAACACACCAAGCAAACATCATAGCCAAAAATGCATTGCTGATCATACATGCCACATGGTTCCATGAAATAAAATGCACACACATACCGAGCTAGAACACACACACACACACACCCACGCACACCCCCCCCCCACACTCATAATACATACAGGAACAAACGTAACAAAAGTAAAAATAATCCCTCCGCTTCTCCCCACACGGGTCGCGGGCGTGCAGGAGCCTATTCCAGATTGGTGGGCCACAACGGGCTCAAACATTTGACAGAGGGGCCGGACCAGGAGCAGATGGATGGAGTGTTTTGGTAACCTCACCTCATCGGTGAAAAAAAATACATTTCATTTTAAATGAAAGTTAACCAAAGCATTACCACAATATGTATGTCTTTGAAAAAACCACAGCATTTAGAAAATAAAACATAAACAAGGTATATTCATTTAATTTTTTCCAAGTTTGGCGGGCCGGATTAAAACGTTTAATGGGCTGTATGTGGCCCCCGGGCCGTAATTTGCCCACGCCTGATCTAAACAATCAAATGACTCATTTGAATGTCCATTTTGGAGAAACAAAATGGTTTCAATTTTACATGCAGAAAAGAGAACATCACTGGACAAATCGTGCCAATATTTTTTTCAGTAGAGATTCAAAAAGAATGTCCAATTCAATGCTGCACACGCAAAATGAAAAATAGAAAGAACAATATAAAACATTTTAATTTCCTGGAGAACACTGTCAAGACATTCTCATACAGCAAACGTGTACCAAGACACACACACACACACACACACACACATTATGCTGTGGTCATGGTGCCCAGCATGCCTCCATTCATTTGACTTCCTACTTCAGCTTTGTTTGATAATTTCACAAGCACCAAAGTCAGCAGCCCACGCCAAACATCCTGCACGTGCACACAAACACACATTGACTGACACCCTGGAGAAGAAAGGAACAGCTAGGAAGGATATCCTCATTTCTTCCATATCAGGGATCCTTTGAAAGCTTTGACTGCGAGCTGAATGAGAGGTTTCACTGAAGCCATTCACATCAATGATCTGCTCTGATCCACTCACAATCGGCCATATCTGTTATACATGGCTAGGCCTTTCAGAGCCAACGACAAGAGAACTGGACAGGGGAAAAGAAAGAGTGAATGAACGAAAGAAAAAAAGAAAGAAAGAAAGCAAAGCTGAACTAATATCAATTTACTATACACGTTACCAGCACAAGTTGATTTTGTTTTTTTTCGCAAACACAAAATGATCATTTAGCAACAAAAACAGGGAGCACACTCTCATATAACTCAGGATGTAGCTGTCTTTAACTAATCACATTGAAACTCAGGTTACATTTAAAGTGCCTTTAATTAAACTTCAAAGAAAGTTAAGATGTTTGAGAAGGCTTCTTCTGAAATTCTTGAGAGAGCTTCCATAGCATCCGAGGAATCTAATTGTTCCAAAAAAAATCATTCGGGTTAAAATTACAAAAAAGGTTTCAAAGGCAGTGAATACAACATTGAACTTGTATTCAGTCATCATCAAATGGAGATTGAGGAACACGGCTCAGGGAGGCTGTCTAGAGGCTGAAAGAAAAATTGAAGGGGCTGCAGAATTTCTGGCTAGTACGTGTGACAACAATCTCCCATCTTCTTCATATGTTTGGGGTATGGGTTACAATGAAAAGACCCTGCATAGAAATTGCAACAGTTACAGAGAAATCACCATATTTTTCACGTGTTATGTCTTTACGCACATTTTTGACACAGAGAACGAGTATCGCAATATGGAACGACGGAACTTAGAAATACTGTACAACTGCAAGAACGGCACCATACTTGTTTATCTATTTATACAGTACAGTGAACCCCCGGTTATCGCGGTTAATGGGGACCGAGACCACCCGCGAAAACTGAAAATCCGCGAAGTAGCGTCGCACCTTCAAAAAAAAAAAAAAAACAAAAAAAAAAAACACCGTGTATATATATATATACTTCGCACCTATATATATATATATATATATATATATATATATATATATATATATATATAAATATATATAGGTGCAAAGTAGCGGCACACCTTCAAAAATGCTTAAAAAAAAAATATTATATATATATATATATATACTGGTAGAGAGAGAGAGAGTGAAATTCATGTTATAACAAAAAAACAAATTATTATTAAAACATTTTTTTATTCCCCAGCCATTATTTTTGTATTTATTCAATTACTTCTTTTTGTATTTATTTAATTACTTCGACTTTTACCTGCTGGTACGCCGTCCGGTATGCCCTGTGAATGTTATGATCCTCCAGCAGAACTGGAGGATTGAACAGGACTCTCCAAACGCAGACACGGGAAAAAAGGTGGTGATACAAAGATATTTATTATAATCACAATATAGTCAGCGTAATCAGCGCGTCTCGCAGCAGCTGACGGCATGGCGCGAGACGATCGCTGGAGGAACGCCCACACAGCTGAAAAAACAAAAACACACGCGGCATGACAGGCACGGATCATGACAGTGAAATGAAAGGTGGCATTCTTCATTTATTTATTTATTCATTTATTCATTCATAACTGACAGCCTCGCGCTCCGCCGGTACCCGGGCGGAAGGTGCTCCTATTCGGCTTAACTACCACGCATGCCGGCCGGTCTCCTTCGGAGCTCACGCACGGTCCTGAACGAAGCAAAATGTCGCCGCGCGAGTGCCCGGGCGGAAGTTGTTTCTCTTCGGCTTAACTGCCATGCACGCCGGCCGCAGCTCGGGTACGGTCCGAACCGGGCGAAACGTCGCCCCCGATCGTGTCCGTCGCCATCAATCGTGTCCGGGGGAACCTGCTCTTCTTCGTCCACTCTCCTCTTCGGCGCACGCCGGCCGTCTAACCGCTTCAGCGCCCCCTTGTGCCGCTCGGCGAAACTACAATGCCCCCGAATATTTTTTAGACCCGCGAAGCACTGAACCCGCGAAAGGTGAACCGCGAAGTAGCGGGGGTTCACTGTATATCGAAGATGTGTGTGTGCGTGCGCGTGTGTGTGTGCATGTGTGTGTGGGGGTGCGCGGGGGCGTGTGTGTGTGTGTGTGTGTGTGTGTGTGTGTGGCCTGCCCTCCCAGCATCCTAAATCCCTTTAATTGAGTGGAGCTTATGAATCGTCCTCCATTCTTAGTCGCCAGCTCCACTTCAACATATGTCTGATAAACGCTGCTGCTCAAGACAATTTCTTCTTCTCGTTTCTACTCAAAGAAAGCCAGACTCTCTTTTACTCCTTTTCTCTCATCCGTCCACATCTTTTTGTGTCAAGATAATTGTTGCTTTTCAGCTCGTAAAAGGTGCCGGCAAGGAGGGCCGACCATGCGTGCGTGAGTGGGTAGTCGTCCGCATTTGAGTCAAAGACAGACCAATCACATGAGAGGTTTGCTCAATATCCTGTTTAATCCTGAACAGAAGTATTTTAAAGAATTGGCTGTCATGCATTTTTATCTTTTAATCGAGCTGTAGACCACCACAATGGATTTTAAATGAAATGATTAATATTCTATTGACGGGACGACTTGCATCTTAAATTTAAGAGGTTTACACACATTGTTCTGGGCAGAATTTTCTTTTGTTTGGTCTCAGTTGTGCCAAAACTGAAGATTTTTTGTAAATTACATCTGCTCCTGGTTTCCAGGTGAAAATGAAATGTACTAAGAAAAGAAGACTGCGGAAAATAGAAGGCCTTGTTTATGTTTTTCGAGGGCTGTTTTGTTCGAACGAATATTGGATGGATGGATGGATGGATGTTGTATGAGTTATCACCCTCAAAATTCTGGCATTTCAACATTGTTGCCACCCATTCAGTCCACACCCGCTGACAATTGCACTTTTTACCCTCCAATCTTGTGAAAATCAACGTTTTGCTTGAGTGCTCTTTTTATGAGGAATGAAGACAAAAACAAGACTGTAGTATTTAATCTGCAGGCACAAATACAATCTAAGCTCGGAACCAGGTCGAGGCAGGGCATGACTATAAAATAAATCCCTTGCCAGGACACAATCTGAGTCACCACTTCTCGTCTATTGTATGCGTGAAATTAAATTTGTGTTCTAATTTGCTGCAAATTTATACATTACACCATATGGAAGGTGTTTTGTTCCAGCTCCAGCTGTTGTGAAATGTGCTATATATATCAAGTTGTATTGTATCCACCTACGACTTCTTTAGAAGCCAACCCGCCCTCCCCTCACTCAAAGGTCTAATATTGTCTCATGCTGACCAGCGACTAACAAACAGTTACTGACCTTACTAACTGTCCAGATTTCCCATTATTGCTAGTACTACGCTAAATAAGGCTTGTCAATTTGGTGGCTTAAAAGTATTCTTATGGGTACATTTTTGGTTTTGAGAAACACCCAAACAAAATATCATTACTCACACGTTTTTTGATAATAAATGTATTCGTGAATAACAATAATTTGCTGAAAAATAAATTATTTCAGAAAATCACTTCTTTGTCATTAAACATTAAACCACTTAGTGTAAAAGAAGACGTGTGTAGAGCAACAAGGCTGGAACATGCTGTAAGGGGTGCACATTTCCTCTGTGTTTGTTAAGCTTGCTTTGTCTCCCTCCTGACATTAAATTGACTGATTGCATTTGCGACAATGGGCAATCAGCAGTGATACTGACATAATTGTTCCGTCCCACTCCAGTCTCCAAGCACTCAAAGCAAGAAAAAAAAAAACTTTTATGTTGGTAGAATGGTTACATTGAGTGTAACTGGATGACATTGAAATATTCCATGTACATATCATGTTGTACGTTGATCACACAGCACTACATCGGCACAGGATGGAGTCACACATCTCCTTCGCGCATAGCGAAGCTGATGGGCGACGTAGCTCGCCTCCGACCGTGAACATGTATCACAGATGAACATATTCATTATATTGCCAAGGTTCTTCGCCGCCGGCAGCAGGCGTCTCAAGAGGAGAGGAAGGGCGGGCAGGTTTCGCGCATACAAAGTATACTTGGGGTTTTGTTGACGAGCATCTTAACTATTGTGGAATATAAACCGTGAAAGCCATCTCAAACCAGGCTCGATACATACGGAGCTGCCAGTTAGATGTTGGCTGATTCTTCTCTTCAAGTGCTACGATCTCAACTGGACTTGGAAGTCCAACATTCAACCAGCTTATACCTTCCATTCTCTCACTTTTTAGTATTTGTGTTTTACATAAAAATGACATAACGAGACAGAGGAGGAAGACGTTTTCATTAAGACATCATCTCTCTCTCTCTCTCTCTCGCCCCCACAGCATGTCATGGCTCTTATTGTAAGAGCTGTCGGGCCACAAGGGCCCTCCGAAGGCAGAATGGGGCATTCCTCATGCCACTTTGGCGAGTGCATGAGAGGATAAGAGCTGATCAAGGGGAAAAAATAGCGTGGTAGAAGTGGAGCAAGACCAAAAGAAAGAGAGTTAGAGAGAGAGTAGACTTGGACTTTAATTAAAATCACCAGTGGAATTCTAAACAACTCGCTTCTTTCTTTCTGTGAGTGCACAGCTTAATGTGTTGGAAAACTTGTTGGCAGCTACAATGGAAGAGGGATGAGAGAGTAGTTGATAGGAGTAGGTACTGAAAGCAAATGAGAGGATGTTTAGAGATAAAGCCACTGCGGTTGATCATTCATCAATTAACGCATTCAAGGCTAATGAAAAGTCTTATTAACTTTAGGTTAAAGGCCATGGGAGGTTTTTGAAGGAAAAAATGTTGCTGAATTAGAGAAGTGCTATAAGTCACAAGAAAGCAAAAATAATCGTATAACCACTGTAAAAAATCAGGTTGTGTGAGTGACAAGACTTTTAAGACCAGTAAAGTGAATTAAGGCCGCATTGCACCAACAAGGTTTAACTTCAAAACTAAATGAAATCATGGTTGAAATTGAAATTCGTTTGCAACAAACTTTAAACCTAGTTTCTTGACGACAATTTGGCCCTCCATTTGGCACTCCATTTGGTGCCAATGCTCCAAGTGCTAATGAAGATCTTGCCCACTTTAGTGTCTGTTCCCTTTCTTTCTATTTTGGGCGACTATCTGTGGTGTTTCTTTGATTGATGGAATGGCTACTGGAATGGTTGACTGCTTATGCCCCCTTACATCCATATTTCCTTGATACAGCTCTACTTCCTGTTTTGATGTTTCACCCTCACTTTTCTTTGGGCAAGAGTGATTTGACAAACTTGTTGGGATCTTTGAAAATTTGTAGTCTTGATGGCACTTTTTTCCTTCTTGATTCCCACAGAATCCCTGCTCATGTTAAGATTGTTAGACAATCTCTAATGTTGCCGAGAAGAACATTCCTTCTCGGTCTCGGAACCATTTTTCCAATGCTTCCTCTTGTCTTGAGCTTTGTCCTATGTTGGATTGGTTGGTCAATCACCTTTTGGTGCCTCAATGTTTTGGAGCATAATATTAAAATGAGTTTTTGTTCTCACTTTTGGGACCATAAAAAAGTACATTTCATAAATGAGCAAGAGATTCCAGTGAGAAATGACATTTGTGGGAGTGAGCATCCAGACCCGGTTTAGTCCGAGACTGTATAAAAGAGGCACTGAGGCATGTCAGAGGATGTGGACTTACACGGTTTTCTCTACCTGAGAGGAAGCACACACACACACGCATGCGCACGCACACGCACGCACGCACCAAAGGAAAGTGCTGTCAAGTGCAGCTTAGCGAGGCTGTGAGTGGGTCTGTAACAATTGGCTCATGGGGTTACTGGGTGACCCCTAGGAGTCTATAATTCAGAATGGGGTAAGTCTATCATTCACACGCTCAGACCACCACGCGCACACACCCCCACACACACACACACACACACCCGCACGCACACCCCTTCACAGGGGAAAGATAGAGGCATTTATTTAGAAAACTAGTAGACGAAAGAAAAGCATGACTGAATCACACGTCATGCTAATAACATAAATCCCTAACTCATCTTTTAACTCTCTGATTGGCATTTTTGCAACATTTGTATTGGACTATAGAGATTAATTTACTGAAAAAAGCTAATTTATCTTGCATTTTATTAGCGATGAGATAAGCAAGTTTAGAGACCAATTGTCAAGTCTGTAGCGACCACAGTGTTTAAGACCCCCCACGGACTACGTTAAAAGGACTTCTAAACATTTGACCTTTGACTTGAAACTCCAGAAGTAGAATTTTCTCATTTCACAAATTGGATTTAGATTTTCAGTCCATATTGTACATACAATACATAAATAGGCCATTCATCCTGTCATCCTTTATACTTTTACTTATTTCTGTCAATAACATCCTCAACATTTTTATTATATTATTTTTATATATTATGTTTTTTTTCTACACATTTTGCCTATTGCCATAATTAATGAAGCCCTATAACAATTCGAAAGAGTTCAACAAACAAATTCCGCAGGCGATCAAACAATTATTTTGCCCACTGTAGGTGATCTTCACATGACCTGATTCCCAGTCAATGCCCCATAAATAATTACCCTGCCAGGGTGTCTTGCACCAAGACAGTATTACAGCATTATTTCTACATGCTCACTACAATAAAATGTGTTGAGCCAATCCATATAAATGAATATTTTACTGATTTTACTGGCCAGAATCTTGAGTAATTTAGTCGTCTCATGTAAAGCACTAACTCACCCGCGTGGGCGGAGTTTTCTTTCTTTTTGTATTTTGCGCCAGTAGAATTTGGCAGATAGGAGTGTTTTGTGGCTTTGGGCGATGTTGTGGGATGGAAATGTTTTCCCGGCCTATCCAATTGGCATGACATTGGCAGGTAAACTGCAAGCTCTTCTATTGCGGATGATGTCGTCTACCGTGCGTGTGACATGTGCAATTGGAAATTGCCTTGCACCCCTGATCGTGCGTTTGAATGTGATCTACCCGGTCCCTCCCACTAGTGACGGGGGAACTATTAAAATATTTTCTAAATGATAATGATTGTAATTTGTTTAAAGAAATAATTTCAACAATGATTTGCCGGGTCATTTTTATCGGTTCAAAATCTAGTCTCCAAATTGTCAGATGTGCTGGGGGCAAGGGAGAAATGGCAAATGAGGCAGAACGCATCTACAAAATTGAGAAATACGCTGAACTAGACCATTGGCCCGTCACGAAAATAATGGCGTGCCCATTTTTGTGGCGAACGCAGAAAACATTTTTACCAAATTGTCGAATGAGGCGAGGGAGAGGAAACCTTGTTTGTTGGTAAGCCCAGACATGTGCAACATGGCCCCAAAGAAGATAGACGAGACGGTCTGGCACGAAAATCAAATCATTTTTACGCAGAGCGCACGAGCACCAATAGCGCTCCGAGTATTTCTAAAGTGCTAAATGAAAAAAGGTCACTATTATATAATAAAGTGAAGTCATCTACCATTCTCAAAAGACTGTTTGATCGTTTCCTTCTTCTAATCCGGAAATTATTACAGTTAAATTGAACCTTGACAGCTCATATGATATTAATTGACTATAACAAAAATTAAGGACACTTTTTTTTTTTTTTTATTAGAATTATAGTTTTTGTCAATTACATAAACGCACAATGAAGTTTCAGTTAGTTTTTAGTTTTTCTTTTCAAGCAGTTTCATTTTAAACATATTTCCTTATGACAATGTTTTTAGTTTTAATTTTGTTGCTAGATTTTGTTAAATATAACAACCTTGTTTTATGCTGATATTTTAGTAACACTTGATTGTTTTTGTTTTTGTTATTTATTTTGAGTTCTGAGTTTTAATGTTTCAAATGTAGACTATCAGTTTGCATGTTCTCCTCAGGCCTGTATGGATTTTCTTCGGGTACGCTAGCTTCCTCCCACATTACAAAAATATGCATGGTTGGTTAACTGAAGAAATTGCACATACTGGACTATAGTGGTACAGGATGGCCATGCGTACTCGATTGCTTTGGTTCCGCATTCCCACTTAAGCACTGTTAGGTAACATTGTGCGGGGAAAAAACATCTGCACTTTAAAAAAAATAATAATACTTTTTTTACTTTTTGTGTACTTTTAGTGGTTTGAAAAGTTAAATGCAGCTCAAATTGAGAGGTTTATAATCAGAATCCAATTAACTACGTCTTTGGAGAATACATTAACCGCATAATGCCGACATACGGTTACTAGTGTATATGCGTGTTGGTGTGTGTGTGTGTGTGTTAGGAGATACCACACAGAGCTGTGACGAAAGAAGCAAAATGCAGACATTTCACACACACACATACACGCAGATACACACACACAGAGGAGTTTTTCAGCTCATTAGGCAGAGGGTAGCGTGTCAAATCTGGTTTTGTATAGAGTCTGCAGGGTCATCATGATCTAATTTACCTTTAGTGGTTATTCAGCTGGGCAGTCAAGGAGAGGAAGGAGGAGGGAATGGAAGCAGGAAAAGATGAGACTGGAAGGTAAGGAAGGAGTGACAGAAGAAAAAGCATCAATTAGGATCAATTGCTTTTTCGGGGACCATTCACAATGTTATTCATATTTGTTTCACAAAAGTAAAGAAAAATAAATAAATTATATATATATATATATATATATATATATATATATTAGGGATGTAACTAAATTATTAAAATAATCGCTGTTGATTAATTTATATTTGTTTCACAAAGATAATTTACAGAAACTTTAAAATAGTTATGGTCAATGCAATGAAGTTAACGGAGTTGAATCTGTCACCATGCATGTTGCGGTTGTGGGTAGTGTCTCGTAATAGTCTTTTCACTTCATTTCATTTCATATACATTATTGTCTCCAAAGGCGCATTTGTCGTGGACACTCAACAGGTCCTGCAGTTTGCGGTCGGTGTCATCATAAATACACAGCAGTGTGACACACATCATACAAGAAACAGGTTGCACCCACATCAAGGGTGATAAAAAAGCTCAGAATAATTCCGATCAGAATATCCTGACGACTGAATCATGGCTTTGCCTACTGTTGAGTCATGTTCCCAAATGAAAATACACACAAATGCAACAAAAACAGCAGCAAATGTACTCTGACGAGATCGCCGTTATGCCCATTGGAGGGACATGGGGATCGATACTGTTTGAGCTGTCGTTGCCTTTGATATCATACCTGATTCTAAAACCTAAAAATGCTGTGTTTGATACTTCACTCATTTGAGGCACTGTGGTAGTATGGCAAAAAAAAGGAAAAGCTACAACACAGACTGGTTGAGAGTCAATCAAAGGGTACAAATCAAGACAGACAACCATCGACACTTGCATTTACACTGCCAATGAGTGGGATCGTGCACATAAGTTGGGCTTGTAAATTGTGAGAAAAAATGTACTTTTGTTTGAGAGTTTCAAGAGAAGCAACACTGTCACATTGAGCCTTACCAGACACAACTATTGGATCCAGGTGCTGATTGAATTCTACACTGTTCTTTGTGGCAGGAACATGTATACATGGGGGTCTCCTGCCTTCACAGAAGTGTGCTAAATGGGTTAAAGTGTGCTGTCCAGAAGCAGCAGTGTGTGTCGTGGCCAGCCTGCAGGCATAAAGGCCTCCATATTGTGCTGGTCACTCAGCTCCAGTAGCCAGCCAGAGGGGGTGTCCAGCTGCCAATCAAATCGACCTCTGACAACAATGGGAAAGTCACCCTGAGCATACTCACACAAATGCATGCACAAATGTTACACCCTGAAACAGGGTGAAATAATCACAACAGTGTTGTGGGTTGTTTCCTCAGTAGACTTTACTAGAATCCAATCAACAATTCACAGCATGAACCGGAAAACAGTATTTTAAATTATTTACAACTCATATAAAATAAAAGGAAATTATACAACACTTTTAACCACTTCCATTTTCACCAAACAATTTCTGTACAATAACCAAAAAGTATTGTTACATGTTATATAAACCCTAGAATGCCCAATATTCAATGCAACACATCAATAAAGCATACATATTCTCATAACTGGGTAACTATGTTTACATTTAGCTTCAAACCATGACTTCCATGACTATTCATATTAGAGCAAGTCGGGTTGCAGGCGAATAGTGAGCCTGTAAGGAAGGGTATGGAGTCTGTAAGGCTAGAGCTAACTAGCGCTATGCTAGACTTAGACAACACACATAGCTTTTCTTCTAGATTTGAGCGCTACACACCATATGCTGTTACATCGCATACTGATATAATTTCTACAGAGGTGGCAATACATGATGGGTTGAAGCATTCCTCCTCGGTCGGTTTAATCGACGACGAACCGTTCTCTCAAAATAATCGCACTCAAAAGCTGGTAAATGACTATCCGCGTTTATAGTTGCTCGAGGTACAATCCGGGACCTAGGCAAGGCAATCTCCTTAATATTATGACCAGGAGTCCTGTTGCGCGGAATAACTTAGATAGACCTATTTTACTGAAACTCGTTTTTTTAAATATTAGATCGCTTTCATCGAAAGCCTTGTTAGTTAATGACCTTATTAGAGACCATAATCTTAACATGATTGGTCTTTGCGAGACCTGGTTAAAACCGAATCAGTTTTTACCGCTAAATGAGGCTTCGCCTCCAAACTTCGTGAGCTCGCATGTTGCGCGCCCTTAAAAGAAAGGCGGGGGTGTAGCCCTGATTTCCGAATCTAATATAAAACTTAGTCCTTGTCCTAGCAATTCCTTTAAAACATTTGAAGTTCTCATTATGCGATCCACAGCCGCGCTGCCGTTTTAGCTTGCCGTTCTTTATCGTCCGCCTGGCTCTTACTCAGGCTTTTTAGATGAATTTTCTGAATTTGTAGCTGATTTAGTAACTCATGCGGATAATATACTTATCATGGGCGACTTCAACATTCATATGAATCTCCCGTCTGAACTACTTACTGTGGCGTTTCGGACCGTAATTGATAAGTTTGCTTTCACGCAAATAATAAATGAAGCAACGCATATAAATGGTAACACGTTAGATTTGGTATTAACCCGAGGCTTAGCATCCTCAAAAATAATTGTATTACCATATACTAGTGCTATATCTGACCATTACTTTATCAAATTTGAAGTCTTGGCTCATTGTCATCGTTCTGACCATAATCAAAGCTATAGCAGCAGCAACATTAGCTCCTCAACCACCGCTGCGCTCTCTGAGCTACTCCCTTTAGCAACTGCTTCGTTTCCTAATTATATTGGTACGATTGATGATCTCACAAACAACTTTAATGTCGCTTTGTTAAATGCGCTTGACTCCGTCGCACCTTTAAAAACTAAAACTCGTCCAAAGAGGCTTACTCCGTGGTTTACAGAGGAAACGCGCATACTGAAACGGTCTTGTAGGAAGCTTGAGCGCAAATGGCGTGCGACCAAACTTGAGGTCTTCCGTCAGGCATGGTGCGATAGTTTACTAATATACAAAGAAGCGCTTGATCTAGCCAAAACTAATTATTATTCTAGATTAATTGTCTTACATAAAAACAACCCTAAATATTTATTTGATACCATAGCAATGCTAACGCAACAGCAACCAACCTCGGATAGCTCTTCCTATTCAGCTCACGATTTTATGCAATTCTTTGCTCAGAAGATTGAGTGTATTCGTGATGAGATTAAAGACACTGTTCTTAAAATTCCGTCGAATTCAGCGATAAATGGTGTTAATAGGGACATTAGGGCTGATAACTGTCCGATAACCTTATGTCGATTTAAAAAAATATCTCTTGAAAGCCTAACAAAATTGGTTAGTGCGGCAAAACCGACAACTTGTGTGCTCGATCCGCTTCCTGGCAAACTAATTAAAGAACTGTTTACGACCCTAGGACCGTCTGTTTTAAATATAATGAATCTATCGCTTACCACGGGTATAGTACCAGCAGCTTTTAGGACCGCCGTTATCCGACCGTTACTTAAGCAACCAAACCTTGACCCAGAGAGTCTCAACAACTATAGGCCGGTTTCAAATCTTCCGTTTATTGCGAAAATCGTAGCGCAACAACTTAATGAATATATGACTGCTAATAATCAATTTGAACCTTTCCAATCGGGTTTTAGAGGCGACCACTCCACTGAGACGGCCCTTGCTAAAGTTACTAATGATCTTCTCATAGCTATGGACGCCGACACCTCATCAATATTACGCTTACTCGATCTTAGTGCCGCTTTTGATACCGTTGATCATAACATATTATTAAAACGCCTTGAAACGTGTGTTGGCATTTCAGGTTCAGCGCTTTCTTGGTTTAATTCGTATCTGTCGGAGAGGACGCACCGTGTAATTCATGGCAATGCGACTTCGGATCTTTGTAAGATCACATGTGGAGTTCCGCAGGGATCGGTACTTGGACCTCTATTGTTTAGCATCTACATGCTACCGCTTGGTGATATTATACGGAAATATAACATTAGTTTTCACTGTTATGCTGATGATACGCAATTATACATGCCGTTGGATATAACGAATCCGCGCGACTGCTATAAATTAGAGGCATGCCTTGCCGAAATTAAACAATGGATGTCTTTAAATTTTTTGCGTCTTAACTCAGATAAAACCAAGATGCTCATCATTGGACCAGCGCATCATCGGTACCTTTTCAAAGACACCACTCTGAGTATCGATAAATGTAATATTACCCAAAAGGATTCAACAAAAAATCTCGGTGTTATATTTGACGCAACTACGTCATTTCAAATGCACATTAAAAATATTACTCGAACTGCGTTTTTTCGTCTGCGTAACATTGCTAAAATTCGCCCAATTCTATCAACGTGTGACGCGGAAATCTTAATCCATGCGTTTGTTACGTCTCGCCTCGACTATTGTAACGTTTTGCTCTCGGGTCTCCCCATGTCTAGTATTAAAAGTCTGCAGTTAGTTCAAAATGCAGCAGCTAGACTTAACTAAGACGAGAAAGTTTGATCATATTACCCCGATATTAGCCAATTTGCATTGGCTTCCGGTCCACTTGAGATGTGATTTTAAAGTTCTGCTACTTACTTTTAAAATATTGCACGGCTTAGCACCTTCCTATCTCGTTGACCTCGTGGTACCATATGTTCCGTCACGAAACCTTCGCTCACAAAATGCTGGTCTTTTAGTGATCCCGCGAGCCAAAAAGAAGTCCGCAGGTTCTAGAGCGTTCTCTATTCGGGCACCAATGCTTTGGAATGCACTACCCTCAGATATTAGAGGTGCCACCTCAGTAGAAATGTTCAAAACACTATTAAAGACGCATTTATACTCTTGTGCATTTAGCTGAAACATTTGTTGGCCTGTTTACTGCCGCTTTTTTTTTCTCTTTTCTTTTCTTTTCTGCCCCATTTTCCCCCGGCTGGGGGATTAGGTGACGGTGACCCACTGGCAAGTTTAAGGCATTGACCAACTGGGCATGCACCTGTTCCAGTGATGTCGTCTTCCTGCAGCGCGACATTTGATCAATTTATTTATATACTTTAGCATCTAATTTAATTATTTGTTGGCCTGTTTACTGCCGCTTCTTCTCTTTTCTGACCCCTCTTCCCCTGCTTGGGAATTAGGTGATGGGGACATGCTTTGAAGATTACGGCACTGACGAACCGGAAAGGGACCTGCTCTACCGAAGTCGTCTTCATGCAGCGCCTCTTCTGATTTCCTTATATTTCAGCACTTCGTTGAACTACTTGTTGGCCTGTTTACTATTTCTGTTCTTTCTTTTCTGTTCCCAATTCCCCGACTTGGGAATTAGGTAATGGTGATTCACTTGGAAGTGGCTGTTCTGAATTTACACCAACTGACCGGTACAAGATCGAAGGCTCATCTTCGGATATGCTGCCATGGATATTACGGCCCTGGATGAGGACCCACTCCACTGAAGTCATCTTCCTGCAGCACTTCATTCAATTGACTCTTATATTATCTCATCTATTATTGCATAGCATCATTGTATGTGTCAAATGTTGCCCAGTTGGCATCCATTGCAGCCTGGTCATCCTGGAAGGGGGATTCCCCCATCTGTGGTCCCTTCTCAAGGTTTCTCACTTTTCCCCTAATGAGGTTTTTTGAGTTTTTCCTTGCCCTCCTGGGGGTTAAGATCGGGGATGTCGATTGTGGTTATGTAAAGCCCGTTGAGACTGTCTGTGATTAAGGG